>NC_140174.1:31720627-31839110 GCF_963971535.1 Notolepis coatsorum | reverse complement strand
GCATCACGTGTTCCCTCCGGCACACGAGGAGGCAGCCTGTCGCATCTTTTCGCCTGCCAGCGCGGACTCTCATTGGCGAGGTGTAACGTGTGGGGGAGGCTCACACTACCCCCGCTACTTCCTGTCTCTGCTGTGCAGGCGTCTCCCAAGTAACCGACCTGTAGGGGTCGCTGTCCACAACGTCCAATCCCCACCCATCGACTTCCACCCGCTGACTCTGCCAAATGAGCCAGTACGACGGCCGGCCCAAGCCGAAGGCAATGCTGAGACTGGGATTCGATACCGGAGTCTCTTGCATTGGTGACGAGCGCAATCTCCGCTACGCCGCCTACTGAATAGTGTTTGTTAATGATATGTTTGACATGATGTTGTGCCCTACATTGACCCTATTCACACGGCGTGGACATACAGCTCTTGTGTCATGGCTCCGGTTGGGTTCCTTTCCCACCCTGTTCCCACCCACGAGGTGGAAAGATGAGATTTCTTTTTATCCCCTTGGGGGAAATTCGGGCATCATGGCAGCATGAGGGGGGGAGGGGAGGTACAGGTATGGACAGGGTAATGGTAGAAAGATATAAATATAGGCAATAAAATATTATCTGAATATAAATATACAAGAAATAAACGGTGTAAACAATATAATTAACTCTGTTATATGCAATGAAAGAATTTGAATCCGTATATACTATGAGTAAGAAGTTTACAGTAAGAGTAAAGTGCAGTACACACGCAAGGTACCCTAACTGGCATGATATACGGTTGTAGTCCGTGCAGGTTTCGGGGAGTCGAGACGCACTTAGTGGTCAGAAAGGAACCCAACCTGACCATTGACACGAGAGCAAAATGGCGGCGCCTCGTGAAACGGTTGATGGCGTCGCTTCTGATCCTATCCGGTACCGATAGGCGAACTCACGGCCGCCATCGCCGCCACTGGCACTCTGGCTGAGTGGTAACTAGGAAGCCCCTCGGCCCTGCGGCGTTCAAGTGACTCCCTCTGCAAATCCTACACCACGCTGCATGCTCCCAATTACTCCTCTTAAGCCGCCTGCACTATAAATAATTTGTTCAGAGGAAAGGCGACCTTTCAGACACTTGGCAACTTGTCTCTCAGTTGCCCCTCTGCTCCTCTTCCCCCGCTGTCTCTCAGTTGCCCCTCCTCTTCCCCCACTGTCTCTCAGTTGCCCCTCTGCTCCTCTTCCCCCGCTGTCTCTCAGTTGCCCCTCCTCTTCCCCCACTGTCTCTCAGTTGCCCCTCTGCTCCTCTTCCCCCGCTGTCTCTCAGTTGCCCCTCCTCTTCCCCCACTGTCTCTCAGTTGCCCATCCTCTTCCCCCGCTGTCTCTCAGTTGCCCCTCCTCTTCCCCTGCTGTCTCTCAGTTGCCCCTCCTCTTCCCCCGCTGTCTCTCAGTTGCCCCTCCTCTTCCCCTGCTGTCTCTCAGTTGCCCCTCCTCTTCCCCCGCTGTCTCTCAGTTGCCCCTCCTCTTCCCCTGCTGTCTCTCAGTTGCCCCTCTTCCCCCACTGTCTCTCAGTTGCCCCTCCTCTTCCCCTGCTGTCTCTCAGTTGCCCCTCCTCTTCCCCTGCTGTCTCTCAGTTGCCCCTCCTCTTCCCCCACTGTCTCTCAGTTGCCCCTCCTCTTCCCCTGCTGTCTCTCAGGTGCCCCTCCTCTTCCCCTGCTGTCTCTCAGTTGCCCCTCTTCCCCCACTGTCTCTCAGTTGCCCCTCCTCTTCCCCCACTGTCTCTCAGTTGCCCCTCCTCTTCCCCTGCTGTCTCTCAGTTGCCCCTCCTCTTCCCCTGCTGTCTCTCAGTTGCCCCTGGCCTCTTCCTAGGCTGGTAAAGCTATGCCTCCTAAAATGTGAATCGGAAATACAGAAATACCGGCTACTAGGGATGGGTATCGTTAGGATTTTATCGATACTACTACTCTTATCGATACTGCTTAACGGTTCGGTACTTTATCGATACTCTTTATCGGTTCTTTTTGATTACTTTTTTATGATTTTTATATTTGCAGTTGAAAGCATTGGTCATCTCCCTACAGTAAAGATTAGAAATGATTGAATTATTGTAAATTTGTGTCGAGTGGTGGGAATAGCTGCTTCAATAATAACTTATAACAACAACAGACAAGTTGGACAACTATGTATACAAAAAAAACGATATACACTGAATGATTAGTTGTTACCTAAAGTCCTTGGACTCCACTGTAGAGAATGGGTGCAGGCCTTTGACAACAAACTTTGTCCCAGCCCTGTGACACTCGTTCACCCTATCCTCTGTCATCTTTCCTCTAGCTGCTAGGGAGAAAGGACTTTGGGTGGTGGAGGTAGAGGGAGGATGTGTGGTGGGCTCACTGGCCTGGGACACATTGGTGGCTGACGCCTCAGCTTGACGATCTATAAAAAGTTTTTAGATTGTAGTATTTGTAGTAGGGCTGGGCGATATAACGATAACGATAAATATCGCGATATATTTTAATAATCGATATCGAATATCAAAATAATTTTTTTTTTTTTTTTTTTAATTTTTAATTTTTTTTACCTGCAACAGGGCAGTTTTAAAACCAGAGACAGTGGACAGACTTGTCTTTCTTGCCTGCAACTTAAAGTAATGGCTTTGCTTGTCCAAATGACAATACTGACCAAATTCAGATTTCTTTTTCTCTTTATTTATTTTGTTTGCTTTCTAATTTAAAATACATTTTGAAACCGTCTGTACACAGTAGGCTATGTGTGCTAGCAGAACTAGACTCCAGTCATGAGTCACAGTGCACATGTGCGGTGGTTTGTCCACCAAAAAAGCGCCAAAAGATCGAAAATAAACTAGCAGAGCCAGAACTGTTCAACTCCTCTGGAGCCACAGCCAGCAGAGAAGCCGGTTTACTTTAGCTTTTAAACCAGCTGCAGCCTGAGAACTGGAGTGTGAGGGGATGTAACACTAAAGATGGCGGCAATGACAAATAATTGCTGCAAAATAAACATACATCTGTTGTTAAAAAAAATAAATAAAAAAAAAATGTTTTTTTTTATACTTATAACAATTCGATAATTATCGATATCGAGAAATAAAATAAAATTATCATATCGTTATCGCAATATGATTTTTTTCCATATCGCCCAGCCCTAATTTGTAGCTAAACAATTATTTTGTTTATTAGCCTATTTGTAATAATTCGTTATTAGCCTAGGAAACTCTGTATCTTGGCTTACCGGCTGCAGTGGACGTGGATGCAGATGGACCACTGCGCGCAAGGCAGTCGAATACGGCGCATTTATGCACACTAATATGGTGTTTTGCCAACAAATGTTTTGATAGATTGCTTGCCACCCTTACTGGCAAATGTTTTGTTGCACTTGTGGCAACGTGCGTTGTCGGCATTGACCCTTGTAAAGTATATCCATACTTTAGAACGCTTCGCTCTATCCGCCATCACGACTCAGTGCATGCAGACTCAGAGCTGTCTGTGTCTGTGTGCAGCGCGCTTCAGCACGGAGACGGCGCTTTCATTAAAGAGTACCCGTATGTGTAGCGCGACTCGCGAGGAGTGTGTAATAATGACTCGCTGTGGCTCGCTTCTCGTGCAGAGACAGAGAGAGGAGAGATCGTTCGCAACTTTTAAATAATAATAATAATAATAATTTCTCTAGAGTATCGATAGCAGTACCGAGGACGTCGGAGCTTATAAATACTCCGGTATTTTCTAATATAGTACCGGTTCCCGTTTAAAACCGGGGTCCGGGGGGCATCCCTACCGGCTACAGGCTTTCCGGTTTCCGGGCACCCCCTGATCTGTTTATAGTCCCCAGTGAAACAAACAACAAGCAGGTCTGTCAGCCTGTCGAGGGAAGCGATAACAAGGTTGTTTCTGGGGGAATACATTTTCATGAGCACCGTGTCGTGATTTCAGGGGCGGGACTTCCTACCTGATTCCCACTTTCGGCCGTAGTGCTTTACCAGGCTTTATCTCTCGAGATAAAGCTGGGAACGAGGTTACCCTCTTCCCCTGCTGTGTCTCAGTTGCCCCTCCTCTTCCCCCGCTGTCTCTCAGTTGCCCCTCTGCTCCTCTTCCCCCGCTGTCTCTCAGTTGCCCCTCCTCTTCCCCCGCTGTCTCAGTTGCCCCTCCTCTTCACCCGCTGTCTCTCAGTTGCCCCTCCTCTTCCCCCGCTGTCTCTCAGTTGCCCCTCCTCTTCCCCCGCTGTCTCTCAGTTGCCCCTCTTCCCCTGCTGTCTCTCAGTTGCCCCTCCTCTTCCCCCGCTGTCTCTCCGTTGCCCCTCTTCACCTGCTGTCTCTCAGTTGCCCCTCCTCTTCCCCTGCTGTCTCTCACAGGGTTTCCGTTAGAAAATATTGGTGCCTGTCTCCGTGTCCGGCAAGATTTCAATCTGCCGGTCAAATGGGAGAAATTCCGGTCAGAGTTTATTGAGCTTAAAAACAATACCAGTGCATACATTAAAAAAAAAAAAAATTAAAAAGAAATTATATAAATATTTTTTTTTTTTTTTTTATACAGCTACTGTTTTATATATACTGTTTTTTTTTAGTAATAACTAGAAAGTAATGGTAATTATTCAACAACAGGTGATTGTATAGATTTGTATTAGTATCATTAATCAATGAGTATGGGGCTGCAGCACTGCAGATATACCCTACTCCAATGATCCACACGGACATTATTCGTTGCTGCACTTGCTTCCAGAAGGCTCCGTTGAAGTAGCAGAGGATCTGTTGTGATTTTTGCACAATAAATATTCAACATTCTCTTTTGAGACTCCGCCTCAGACTCTTATCATTTGGCACTAAAAGCTAAACATTGTCACCGATATGACTGTCCGCAACATGTCATTAATTGTGTACGCGAGGTGGTTCAGTGACGACGCTAACGTGAGCTAGGTTAGCTAGCATGAGCTACCGGGAGATGGAAAAACTAACGTTACTGGTGAAAATGTGATTTACGTTGGAATACTCCTTTGCCAACTTGCTGTACTTTGCTTGCAGGTCTGCAGCCATTATTGCTGGATTATGAATAGCCCCAACTTTAGCCAAGGTAACGTTATGGTTATGGCTAAACCTTTAACGTTAGTTAACGCTAGCTTTCGGTTAGCTGTTCAATGCTAATAACACCACCAAGCGAACCCATCAGAGCTCCCCGTCAACACCGCTCTATCGGGACTATGTGGCATTTAAGAAAGTATCTGCTGTTAAAATGACAAACAGCATTGACACTTTAATTCACGGTCGGTTAAACACACGTTTGTTTTATAATGCTCACAGCAGACCGCAGTGTTGTTGATAAATTACGTGGGGCCGGGGGGATTTAAGTTCCGCAAAAAAAGGTTCCATACCGTTGCAATCGCTCGGTGCACAGCGCATACTGTACCGGAGGACCACATTGAGGCGGTACAGTACGTATCCGCGTACCCAGGGACCGAAACTAAAGCCCGCCGCCCGCCAGGGGCGGTCTGTTTTTACCTTTGGCGCATGACACTTAGAGGGCTGCCCGCCGTGTGGCGTGTAGTTCATAAGCAGGCCCCTAAAAATATTTGTATGCGAACGGTAAAAATCAATTACGCGCACGCTGTGCGAATACAGATTATAGCCTCTCTCGTCTTTTTTTTCCTCCGCTGCGAGATCGTTAAAAAACTACAAGTCCCACATTGCACTCAAGCCAACGGTCCAATCACAGTAGAGTGAAGTGACTGGTTTCATGGGAAATAAAGCAAATGACCAATCGGAAGCCCTCATTTTTCTTGTTTACTTCCTGAAACTCCGCGATCAGGGCTCTCGTTTTCCGAGACACCAACTTATTATAGTCTCTCTTACCAATAGCAATAGATTTTAGAACACCTAGATTTATCGATAGCAATAGTAATATAACGTTAATGCAACAAAACGAATGCCTTGCTTTGTTAATCATAACGTTGATGCAGTAGCGTATGTCGGTGTGTTGGCTGTAACGGACATGACAATAATAACATAACGTGTACACATTAAAATTGCGATAATCTATTCTAACATTTTCAAATCGATGCAGTTGAATTCCCCCCTTAGGATCGATGCATTGTTACACCCCTACACCAAAGTCACTGGCCCACTGTGTATCTGTGTGTATAATAACTTGGCTAGCGTTATCAACAGCAGAGGTGGGCAATCGGTCCAGCTGCAGCACCGGAGTGCAAGCGATGTGATGTAATTGGCAGACTCAACTGTCAATCAATGGTCTACCTGACACGCAAACTCAAACAATGTTTCTGTACTGGAGGTGTGATTGATTGATTGATTGAAAACTTTATTAACAGATTGCAGAATGGGTACAATACAGTACAGCTCAATACACACAATTGTTAAGGGGATGCAGACCAGAGAGACTTTCGTCTTGTTTACATCAGGGTCCCCCATTTCAATTAATCAGGAAAGTGTACAGTAGGAAAGTGTACAGTATTTCAATAGGCAACCCTGAAAGGATTATTTTTCTAGAAGAGCAACACAGCCAAAACAGACAGTGGAGCTGTTTGCAGATAGCAAGCATTTTGACTTATTGCGTGGTGGCGATGTCTCGCAGATAATACAACTACAAGTATGATTATATAATATATATTTTATTTAAAAAAAAATTGTATATATAAAATATATATTGGCAGGTAAGAAATATGCTTGGCGGGTAGACTCTTCCCATCTACCCGCCACTGGCCGGTGAGTCAAAAAGTTAATTTCGCTCCCTGCGCGTACCGTTACACCCCTAGTTTGTATACTTTTATATTTATTTATTTTATTTAACCAGGCAGGTCAATTAAATGCGCTGTAAGTGGTATTTTCTTTATTAGAATAAGTGGTCTACATGTTAAAATAGTAAGTCTACATTCCTACAGCCATCACTGATATAGTGTCTGGTCAGTAACATGGGTCTCTCTCTCCCAGTCCCTTCTGCCTTGCATTAAACGCAAAATACATTTCCTGGTATCCTGTTCCAATCAGGAGCGAGAACTTCAGTGCACACTGCAAAAAGTGGTCTGACAAAAATAGGAAATAAAAACAAATATGTGCTTGACACAAGTAAAATAAGATGCCAGCAAATTTAGGCTTGGCAAGATTTCTTGAAATAAGTGAAAATGTCTAGGGTTCTCTCTCCTGATTAAACGGAGTGGGAACGGTATACCAGGAAACGTATTCTCTGTTTACTGCAGAACGGAGGGACCGAGAGACCCATGTTACTGACCAGACAGGCAGACACTCTATATCAGTGATGGCTGTTATACACTTATTAAACGGCACTGATGGAAACAAGACAAACGTCTTTCTCAGGTCTGCATCCCCTTAACAATTGTATGTATTGAGCCGTACTGTATTGTACCCATTCTGTAATCTGTTAAATAAAGTTTTCATTCATTCATTCACTATTTTTTTTTATCCACTTTTTCTCCCATTTTCTATTTTTCTCCCATCCCAATTTCGTATCATCCAATTCAACCCTCTCCTGTCTCGAACGCTGTTTCTTGCCTCCCACAAGCCGGCTGCAATGTGGACTAGCACGAGTCCCCTCCGATACTCGACGTAACAGCAGTCGCATCTTTTGCGCGGCGCGATCTTTCAGCGTCAGGGGTCTGCGCTTTGGAGGGGCGCCACCCCCATCGCTTCCTGATTCTACTGCGCAGGCGCACCAACCGACCCATCAGTTTCCCACCCCCTAATACTGCCAATGTGTATTAGTACGGACGACCAGCTAAACTGAAAGCAATGTGGAGCGCTGGGCTCGAACAGGCGAACCCAGCCTCTCCAGTATTCGTGGTGAGCGCCTTGCCCACTGCACCACGTAGCCGCCCAAACGGCACCTTTTTTAAGAAGAAATCTTATTTACAATGGCAGCCTGGCGAGAGGACAAAAGGGCCTCTCGAAGGGTAACAGGGAAAGGGGACAATAAAATAGAAAAGAGAGGGACAATGCATACATCACAGAGGTAAGGGAAATAATTGAAACACGCATCAAACAACCAAATACATTTACAAGGTATATACATAATGCATGAAGCAGAACAGACGAGTTACAATTAAAAGGCTGGGTGACAATCGCAGGTGTGTGTAAACAACTCTGCGATAGAGGCCTTAAAGGTAGTGAGGGTGGAACTGAAAATGAAAGGAAGCCCCTTTCATCATTAGTCACCTCCAGCCATGAACAACCACTGGCCGGAGACTGGCTTCGCTGCTCAGTCAAGTCAGATAGTCAGGAGTGCAAGCCTGTTTAGTACCTGAAGTGACCGAAGCAGAGGTGGAACCCATGTTGTGCCCACCACACCCATCTGATACTTCTCTCAGGGTGTCTGTGGGGTATTAAAAAGTATTTAATTCATAATTCTCAATTTAAGGCCTTAAAAGGTATTAAAAAGTCTTACATTTAATTTGCACAGGTATCAATAAGCTCTGCTGTCGAGAGATGAAATCGTATTTAATATATGAAATGTTTTTGTATTGGAGTCGTTGTTTTTTTGCGGGACTACCGGGAGCTTGGTGTGTCTGGCGAGAGCTTTTATGAAACAGCCACCAGTTCAGTGTCGCTATGTATTTTTTTCTCGCTATTATGGTCGTGGAATTGGTATTCAATTTCACTCTTAAGTGGTATTAAAAACATCTTAAATGTAACTTGTTGAAACCTGCAGATACCCTGACTCTGTAAGAGTCAACTGTGTTGTCTCTGTGTGTGTGTGTGCAGCATGCATGTGTTAGTTTGTAATCATGTGGGTGTGTGTGTGCGCCTGTTTTGTGTCCATTTAAACCCTGTCTCTTAAGCCCGGCTGCACGCCGCATGCTTTTAGTCTTGAGGCGAGGCCCTGTTTTGACCACACAGCAAAGTGTCTCTCTGGCACGACTGCCGGAAGGTGTAGGTGTTCCTCTCGCGCTGTAGGTGTTCCTCTCGCGCTGTGCGACTATCGTTTGCCAGGAGAGGAGGATGAGGTTTCATCCCTCCACCGATATAAGCTACACGTGTTGCCTTATGCATATTGCAAACGAGTGACCTCCTTTTCTTAATTTTAGATTTGGATGACTGGGCAACGGGGACAGCCCAGGCTTCTCTAGTCACGACGGCACGTCAGACATTTCTCCTGGTGAATCTATTTAAGATGAGATACGTTATTCCTAGAGTTGTTCCGATACCGATACCAGTATCGGAAAAGCCGCCGATACTGGCTAAAATGCTGGTATCGGTATCGGCGAGTACCCTCTAATGCTGCGCTCCGATACCATATGACGTAATTTATCAACAACACTGTGGTCTGTTGAGTAAGCATTATAAAACAAACGTGTGCTTAATCGATTAAAGTGTCAATGCCATTTGTCATTTTAACAGCAGATACTTTCTTAAATGTCATCGTCCCGACAGAGCGGTGTTGACGGGGAGCTCATGGGTTCGCTTGGTGGCTGGTGTTATTAGCATTGAACAGCTAACCGAAAGCTAGCTTTAACATTACCTTGGCTAAAGTTGGGGCTATTCATATAATCCAGCAATAATGGCTGCAGACCTGCAAGCAAAGTACAGCAAGTTGGCAAAGGAGTATTCCAAGTTAAATCACAATGTCACCAGTAACGTTACAGTCTTCTATGGTCTTCCCATATACCGGTAGCTCATGCTAGCTAACGGTAACGTCGTCATTGCACAATTGCACGTCGCGTACACAATTAATGACATGTTGCGGACAGCCATATCAGCGACAATGTTTAGCTTTTAGTGCCAAATGATAAGAGTCTGAGGCGGAGTCTCAAAAGAGAATGTTGAATATTTATTGTGCAAAAATCACAACAGATCCGACTGCTACTGAACGGAGCCTTGTAGACAGACTGAGTAGGGTATATCTGCAGAGCCAGTGGGTAGCGAGTGCAGCAACGTATAATGTCCGTGTGGATCATTGGAGTAGGGTATATCTGCAGTGCTGAAGCCCCATACTCATTGATTAATGATACTAATACAAATCTATACAATCACCTGTTGTTGAATAAATACCATTACTTTCTAGTTATGACTAAAAAACAGTATATATAAAACAGTATTTGTTAAAAAAAATATATATATATTATATTTATAAAAAATGTATATCGTTTTTTTTTTTTTATGTATGCACTGGTATCGGATAAGTATCGGTATCGGCCGATACCCAAAGCTTAGGTATCGGAATCGGATCGGAAAGGAAAAAATGGTATCGGAACATCTCTAGTTATTCCCTTGTTGATCCCCTCTGGGAAATTCAGGCGTTGTGGCAGCATTGGCAAAATTAGATCTGAATATAGAAATATGAGAAAGATAAACGGTGTAAAGAATATAATTGATTATGAATAAATAGGTAAACCGGTGCAGATGAGGGTCAGTATGCCCCATCTACAAAATCACAGTATAAGTATATATATATATATATATATATATATATATATATACAGTACCAGTCAAAAGTTTGGACACACTTTCTCATTGAACTGTATGAGAAGGTGTGTCCAAACCTTTGACTGGTACTGTATGTATATATACATATATATTATACTATGATTAAAAGTTAACCCAAGGGGGTATTGTAAATCCATGGAATATGTGTGTGTGAGTCTGTTTGTCGGGACTGTGGTAACTCTCATACATGGTCTGATTTGCCTCAGACTTTGGGCGGTAGCTTTATAACAGTTAGCCCAGGACTTGCGCTGTTGAATTATTTTTCAAATCGGTGAAAGATCGACCGCTCAGATGGAGATGAAAGGTTTTTGCTGTGGGTGTGTATCCGGGGTGTTTAAACCTTTTTGACAGGGAGAGAAGAGGACTGAAATTCAACCCGGGCGGTGGGCCAATTACGGTAATATACCGGAGAGGCAGACTGTTGATAATTGAGTAAGAAGTAGCCGTAAATAATGTGGATGGGCGTGAGTAATTGATTTACTCGAGTACTCGTCGTTTCAACTGAACTCCAGTGGTTTTTGAGGGTGCTCGATTTATTTAGATTTTTATTTGGTTACGACCAAATACGTCCACCAAATGGCACATTTGTGCCAATGAAACGGAAAACCCGCTTTGAAATCTCGCTCTGAAATCCCGTGAGTTGTTGCAGGAAGCTGTGGAGAATGGATAGTACAAAGGTTTGTTAGCTTGGTGTTATCCAAAAGAAAAAAAATTGTGCATTTCCATATTGTGCCAACATGTCCCCCACTTTGCGTAGCGATCATATACTGTTGATACGGACATGCTGTTCCATGAGCAGAGAGACCTGCTGCAGACGGAGTGGAGGTAATGTAATTATTACAAATGGTAACTGACTGTTTTGACTGACAATACGCATTAAGCATCAGTTATATATCGGGGAGCTCCCGTAGCTCACCGCATATCTCGGCGCTATTTCTGCGTCGGGAAAAACCGTGCTTGTCACGGATCTGGGGGACACAAGTTCGATTCCCGGACCCGCCGTCATTTCTCAGAATGTCTTCCCCTGCTCTACATCCCATTTCAACCTGTTTCTGTCGGTCATGCTTGACCAGAAAAGCAATAAACGCTAAAAAAGAAAGTAAAAAAGAAAAGAAAAAGCATCAGTTATATTGCTGTCCATTATGTCCGCGAAGCGAGACATAATAAAATCGGTAGCGTGTGTGTTTCTGTGCAATATCTTGTTATTGCTGCTGCCGTGCGCTTTTAACTCATTCAGTGCCATAAGCTGTCCCCATCTCTGCGGCTTCAAGGCCATCTTAAAATGGTCATTTTCGCGGTGTTTCACAATGTTAGCAGAGCTGTGTGTGTGTTCTGTATTATAGCTGTGTAATATTTGACAGACACTACTTGTAGTCCAACATGGAAAAAATAGTTTGTTTCTACACACTGTAGTTTGTAGTTTATTACACGCTAAACATCGCGCATTTCCAAGATAATCCAGTCTTTTTCCATAGATCGTGAGATAAAACACGTTCTGTGCAATAAGCCCAAACCGTTCTGGTTGATCCCCTGAAACCCCAAATACTCCCAAATCAAAGGTATATACCATGTACACGTGTACCTTCACAAAATCATCATGGGGGGGGGGGGGGGGGGGGGGGTCGTTTTAACTCAAAATCGTGATCGTGTTTGTCGAGCATGTTTTACATCCGGTAAAACACAAAACTGTGATCGTTAGAAAAACATGTTTCAGGTTCGGTAAAATAGACATAGAATATCTTAGCCAGAAGGTATTCCAAAAAGAATAATTCCAATTACCATTTGATGGGATAATACGCTTCGGCAACGGAATTTCGAGGGGATCGATGTGAATCTCTGTTCAAGCTGGAGGAGGAGCCCTTACCAAAAAAGTTAAAATAAGGAAAACACGCCAAGCCATTCCAGTTCAAAGGTAGATGATACTGCCACCTGGTGACATTCGATCGGCATTGCAATTCCAACGTATACAAACGAGCCAGGGGCGGCTAGAATGATCCGGATGATTATTTAGAACGGGGATCAGAGGAAAAAGATCAAAGGATCAAAACCTGACTACTCGGGTATGACGCTCAACCGCTGGCGAGATAACCCGACTATACTCGGGCATGGCGCTGAATGTTAAGATGCATTCTAAGAATAGATTTTCCTAAACAATTGCTCGAGCACTACTTGAGTAATTCATGCGAGTACTTGATCTTGGAAAACATTACTCATGCTCATCCCTAGTAAATAACAGCATATTAGGTCTAATGTCAATAATTGTACCTTCACCTTGTAATAGTCAAGTTGGCAACAAAAAAAAAAGATAAAACTCCACAGTTAAATTGCCTCAAACAGAATATCTAACAATTCTCTGGCATCCTACGGAGGGCCAAAATAATCATGTTGTAGAGGGCCGAATTTGGAACGTGGGCCCCGGAAGGACCAAAAATGGTGACCAGTCTACTAGGTATTCTAGTTTGGTAGGTAGATGTCTTCATAATTTTTTACCAATGCCCTATTTTAACTGGATATGATGCAGGCCATCATTTCACAGAGATAGTGTTGAGAGAAACCTAGCACTGTGCTACATACATACATCTACAATGTATGGCCTATCAGCCATTTAGGGTACCTTGTGTATACTGCACCTTGTGTATACTGTTACTTTTACTCATGGTATATATTCAAATTCTTCATTGCCTATATTTATTCTCCCTCATCTGCACCTTTTGTAGGTCGCACGTCACACAGATGGCGCTGTAAGCCAAGGTCACGATGATGTACAAGGCCACGCTGCCCAGGATGACCGCCGCATGGATCACCACAATAGGCTTATGGGCTCAAGACTAACTTTTTTTCACCACGGTCCCAGAACTGTCCCGAAATACAATTTTAACCATCCCAACGTGAATGTAAACTGTCCCAAAAATCTAAATGTTGTTTCTTTACTTTGGTTTTGTCATCTATAGTTGTTATTGCCATAAAAAACACAATTCAAATGATTAGGAAATAAATAATTGTATTTTTATTTGAAATAATTATTTATTTTAACAATAGGCACATTAGACCAACGGGTAACAACAAAACGATAACAATATTGAAGAGACAGCAAGGGGCGAGCATCAACTAAGCGACCTACAGTGGCACGATACGTGCACCGTCTGATGTGCGCTGCATATTTGCGAGTGCTCTCTTGACTGAGAGGATGGCCAGTTCCGTGGGAATTTGTATGAAACATTCTGATATTGTCGCGGGTCTTGTGTAGTGGTCTCGTGCCACTGTCAACTAAGCGACCGACAGTGGCACAAGACGTGCACCGTTTGAGACAGTGATATGCGCTGCATATTTGCGACTGCTCTCTTGACTGACCATTTGACAGTGATATGCGCACTGACAGCTCAATTGACATTTCCAAGTAAAAAGAAAAAATCCTCTTCGTCCCGCTTGCGTCCCGGGGAGGATTTCTGTTCGTCCCCAAATACATATTTTATCGTCCCTGGGACGATGCGACAGTGTTAGTCTCGAGCCCTACTAGGCTTGCCGTACAATCGTGTTCTGAACAGAACAAGGCCTGTGAGATTCATTACGATGTTAAACACAATATACGATTCGCATTTCGCAACCATTCCTTCGATAGAACATATGAAAAACAAGTCTTGATTATACTGTGAGCTGCCTATTTTGGTAAAGGACATGTGTTGTGGTTTTTGAAGGCTGAAAAACTGACTGGACTGAGTGGATGCGGCACAGCGCCGGTCTGTACTAGTCAACCTTATGCAGACCATGTAATATTCACAGCCAGGTTTGTGTTTATTGCATCTTTCCTTCTATATAGGCTCTAGGGCTGACCCCTATTAGTCGAATAGTCGACTAATCGGTCGAAAGGAGCTGTAGTTGACTGCCAACCTCTTAGTAATATATTTTTTTTAAATAATCATTTTAAATCTTTTCTTTTTTTTATCATTCTTTCCAAAAGAAAAGAGGCCTAGAAGCGTGGCTAACGCTAATGGCACGCATCCCAGAGGCTAATTGCCTAAGAAAACAGGCACAGAGACACTGAAAGAGGATTTCACCCATCTAATGAACACACTAGACTAGACAAATGTCAAGATGTATCCATCAGTGGACCAATGGCATGCTTTTGCAGAGGACAAGAAGCCTTCAGTCGACTCCTTCAGACATTAAGCACCCCCACAGCCCAAATGGAATGAAAAAAAAATATATATATATATATAATTTTTTTTTTTTTATAGTCTACTATCGGCAAATTTCGTCCAATCATAGTCGACTATCCAAATCCTTAGTCGAGGACAGCCCTAATAGGCTCCATGGTAACTTCCTATCTTTACCTTTTATAGGTGTCGAGGTAGGGCTGGGCGATTAATCGATATCGATTAATTCGAATGAATGATTTAGGAAGATTTCTTTTAATTTTTATAAGAGTCACCTTTTATTTTACAAAAAGTGATGTTTGGTGAAAGTTAGATTTGCACTTTATTAATCCCAATAGGGAAATTCATTCTTGTTTGATTATCAAGAGGCACCTTTTATTTGTTTTAAGTGAAGTTTGGTGAAAAAGCAAGTTATTGCACTATTAATCCCAATAGGGACATTCATCTTTGTTTGATCAAGAGTAACCTTTTATATATATATATATATATATATTATACTTTTTTTGTGAAGATTGGTGAAAGTTAGGTTTGCACTTCAATCCCAATAGGGACATTCATCTTGGTTTGATAATTATTTTGTGTCGAATAAAAACAAAGGTTATTTGAATTATTTCCTTGGCGTTTCTAGTTTTCAAGAGGAAAAAATCGATGTAAATAATCGGATTTAATTTTTAGGCCATATCGCCCAGCCCTATGTCGAGGGTGTGGTATGTACTTGATGTCCTGATCGGAATCGTAAGCCAATCACGGTGTATTTTAATTCATTGGTATCGGATTCAGATCCTTTTTTGTAAACTAAAACGAATGAAAACCATTAACGGGTTCAGCGCCAGAGGTCGCTGTGGTGTGGGCGTATGGCCGTGTATGTGCCAGTGCTTTGTTCAATGGGGATACATGCCGGTGTTTGCAGTGCTAAAACTATATTAAATATTATAGCTATGGATCTAATAATATAGTCGATTGTCATTGCGTTTCTTCTGGTCAAGATGCAAAAAACAGATAATTTTGTCATCCATACATTTACATTTTATACCGTGGTGAATATGAGTATAGTTTTAGAGTTATGCTGTGTAATCCCAGGAAACGGCGCTAAACAGCGGTTTACTGCATTTCACTATAAATCGTGCCATTCCTCGCCTGGATCAATAATCAATCTGAAATCAACGCTAGATTATCGGTATTATGTTTCATCATGCATGCATGAAAGGGGGGGGGTTTCTATGCTTCGATCGTCACCAACGGAATACGTTACACAGTACATTACAGACACACGCTCCGATCGCGGGGAAGGAATTATCGGGGGGTGGGGGGGTTGACTCTCGTCGATGCATCCGTTATAACCGCTTGCCCTGCCCGAGTAGTTAGACCCCGCCCGCACTCCGCAGCCCAGACACCAAGCCACATCGTTCCAAATGGAGTGCAATAGCGGCCGCAAGGCATTAGGCGGCGGTATTGGACGTTTGCAATCTCGGACCCATTCCCAATGATAACATCATGCTGGATGGATGAATTATGAAGGGAAATATCGAATACAAGAAATAACGATGAAAACCAGACCTTTCTCTGCTTTGGCGCCCAACGTTCGGCGAGTTAACCCGACTTATGTCGGGTCTGGCGTCCAATGTGTTAAGGGAAAACTGATGTAGGCTATTGTGTTCTTTTTTAAGCAAAACCATTCAATTACCAAGCATATCTCACCTACATTAAAATGTTTTTTTGCTAACTTTGATATACTTGGAACTAAGTGGTCTCTGTGCTGCTATATTATCAATGAAAATATAAATATCGGATTGGGAGTCTGTATTGGCAGATACTCTATATTAAATGACTTGGATCGGTCTCAGGGGCAGAACAACTTGAATGCGACGTCCCTAGTGGCGTGTATTAAATAATGGGTCAAATAGGCTAAGGCCAGGAAGGATGAGCAGGTAGAAATGTTTGGCAGAAAAAAAACACCCTCATTGCAGCAGCCTGTCTTGTTTCTTTACCAGACAGCCTCGCCGTCGACCTCGCCTCGGTACAGAAGGGCTGCCGGGGAGGCAGACAAGAAAGGAGTCCCAAATATAGCCCGGGTCCTACTCTCACAAAGTCTGACAAGCGGTTATTGCTAAGTGTTGCCATGTTGCCACGTCGGCATGAGAGGCAGAACACTGTCTTGATGGGGGGGGGGGGCATCACTGAGAGAGACCGCCACCCCCAGAGGGACTGGAAGACTCTGAACGCCGTCCACTGCACGGTGTCACTCTTCTGTCTCCCTGACTTGCATACTGTAACTCTTTAATTAGATTAAAATGTATTGCCATCATAACGGCACAAGTACAGTACAATGAAAATAAGTTTGGCATCCAACCAGAATGCAAATGTAACAGTAAAGTGCAATAGTAATATACAACATACAGGTGATTAAACTGGGTATAAGATATATAAATGCGTTCATACAATCGTATTGTAGAGTTGTAGTATTGTACAGTGATACAGGTATAAAGACAGTAGTAAGTCGTACTGGCCGGCAGCGTAACTAGTAAGGGATATGTACAGATAAAGATATAGTATCTATAGATATGTGCAGGTATGTACAGACGGATGTGGATATATATACGTTAAGAATAAATATATATATGGTTATATACAGCATTATTGTACATGCTGTATATGAAAGAGTCACCGTCTGTCTTGGTCTCCCAGACTTGCACACCGTAACTCCCCAACAAGTCTCGGTCTCTCCTTCTGCCCTTATTTCCATACTGTTCTTCCAATTTTTGTTGGCACAGGGCCAGCTGCATGTTGTTTACTCTCCTCCGCGCCCATACCCTGTCATGCAAATCCACAGCAGGGCCCGGGGGTCCTCTCTCTCTCTGTTCTTTACGGTTCGCCCTGCCCGCCCGGTCGGCCTGCTCTCGACTCGCAGAACTCTGGCATCGAATGAGAAGAAGACTTTGCCCCACGGTGCTGGTTATTGTGAAAAACAGCCGTCATAAGTGAATGATGAGGCTACTTGGATCGGCAGCAGGCTGAGGAGATGAGGTTATGAGTACTTGGGTTACGACTTACGAGTCTCGATAATGGCTTTGCCCCGTGGAGGCCGACTTGAATAGGCTTCGGCGAGCACAATGAAGGAACACCTGATGGTAAGGTACTGTCCCGTGGAAACAACCCAGGGTTAAGTATTACCGTGTGTTTCACACTATGGCCACAATGGAAACAAGTTAACAACCCGGGTTAAGTATTACCGTGTGTTTCACACTAAGGGCCACAATGGAAATGGAATAGAATAGAAATACTTTATTCATCCTGAGGTAAATTTGGCTTTACCGTGTTTCACACTAAGGGCCACAGTGGATTGTGGAAACAACCCGGGGTTAAGTATTACCGTGTTTCACACTAAGGGCCACAGTGGAAAGTCGGCAACATGAAGCTACAGGCAACCCGCCGCCTCCTAGCAGCGTGACGACGGTGGCTTCAAACTGAAGTCGAGACGAACTTCATTCCTACTTGCACGCCAGCGTTTCCGTTAGCCGGTAATTACCGGTATTTGACAGGAGCTGGATGGCGTTGGGACAACGCCTCGGAACTATTTAGTTTACTGGGACATTTCGTAGTGACTAGTGAGCTAACGTGGGCTAAAATAAGCTACCTAGCCAACGGAGGTATTATGCACTGGACACTTGCTGGAGCAGTTGTTGATGTCGGGAGCTATCAGTAGCTAGCCAGCTGGATAACGTTACACAATGCCTCATGTATTAAACTAAAAGTGAATAGTTGACTGGGTCATTTTGTAACAGTAGCCAACATTAGCTCACGGATGTCCCTCTGACTAGACTAACGTCAGTCACGGTGACTGTCTGAGGCAATAGGCCCTCTGTTTACATGCAGCATACAGAAACAGGTAGGGGAGGGGTAGGAGCAGCAATGCGCTGCGTGTCTGTGCTGAGACAGCGAGTGAGAACTCCGCTCAGAATTGGATCGTGATTTTCGGTTTTCACATGACTATTTGATTGCCCGCCACACGGCGGGCAGACCTCTCAGTGGGAGGCGCCAAACGTAAAAACTGAGCGCCAATGGCGGGTGGCGGGCTCCAGTTTCACCCCTGTGTAGAGCCATATGAAATCCGTTTAATTTTTTTCCAAATTCCATTAATTTTTTTTTCCAAATTCCGTTTTTTCCGTTTTAATATTTCAGAATTCTGTATTTTGCTTTGTACGCTCATTTTACCATCAGAAATAGTGTCTAATAAGTGGGAATGAATAAATGTCCACAATTTAATAAGATATAACAGTCCATTTAATAGGGCTGTCTTAAATACTTCGAAGCTTCGTTCGATGGGCATGGGATTCGAATATGAAAATAAAATTTGAATATTAAAAAAAAAAAAAATTATATATATTTGTGCTAAATCAACTCTGCGTCTCTTTGTTAACTACAATAAGCAATGCTGTTTGTTATTTAAGATGAGGTCGGACTTGGCACTGACAGATTTGTGTTCATTGTGCTGCTTTTATAAAGCCTCAAATGACTGCTTACAATATTTCATGAAAGCAAAGTGTTTTGTTTGTCTAAGATTTTAAAAGGTTTAAACTTTACAGCACTGACAAAGTTGAACAAAGTGCTGTACAAGTCCCACAATATAAAAAAAAAAGTTAAAAAGAAAACAGTTTTTTTTTTTTTTTTTTTTTTTTTTTTTTAATATAGTGGATTCCATTTTTATTGCTCAATTCCGCGATTCCGCGATCGCGGATTCCATATGGCTCTACTCTCGTGGCACTGTCAACTAAAGCGAGCACTCGGAAGACGCGCACCGTTTGCCAGTGACCGTGATTGCAGAATGTTTTTTTTTGTTTTGTTTACTAGTCGCCAGACTGGCGAGTGGTCTTCATGAATCACTCGCCAAACCTAAAAAATACTCATTTGGCCTAATTTCCTCCCCTGCCTATGGAGATGTTTACCTTCTTTGCAGGGCTAGAACTTTTTAAATATTATAGCTACATCTGCATTACTATGGCCCCAACATCGATTATCTATCGTTCCGGATGTGGGAACGTTATATTTTTTTCATTCATACATTGTTGTGTTAATACCATCTAGAATATAAGTATGTTTTTAAGCTTTTCTGCTGTAATTCCAAAACCGCTAGTTATAGGCCCTGACGCATATGATAGATTATCGATTGACATTTCTTTCCTATACACGCTATATTAAAAAATTCAAATGTATATGATCGGTATACATTATGCTTCATCATGCGTGAAGGAAAGGGGGGGGGGGGTCGTTTATAATTCCTTGATCGTCAGTAACGGCTTTATTTAGTATGGGTTGATATGTTGAGCAGAGAAATGAATGAGGTTTGCAGTGAAATGAATAAACAATCGGGCTGAAAATAACGTTATATTCCTCTTACCGTTCGCCGATGCGACTGGAGGAAAAATATCCCAATTATTTGACGCCGATCTCCTAGATCCATTTCCGGTTTGTATGGCGCAATAAACGCCAAAATCATATCGATTATTGCGTTTAGAAAGCAATCCAAATGCACTCGAGTGTTTGTCTGGACCCACGTAACAAGATATGACTGCCGGAGGGATTTCCTCGATGCACCGATCGACACTTCCGGTTTTGCCGTGAGTGTAACTCGCCCGACCATCCACCAGGCGGCGGTATTGAGGCGTTGCAATCTCAGACAGGGTGCCGCTGCAGTCCGGAGGGAGGCTGGATGAATTATGAATGCCATGGCGAAAAAATTTAATATTGATCCCAAAAACGATTTGCGCCGTTGTTGGCGTTCAAAGCATGGCGGGCAATAACGACTTACGCCGTTTATGGCGCACAATGTGTTAATGTTGAACAGAACTTGTGTTATGGTGAATATTTTCTGGTTGTAATCTCATAACATTCAGTACTAGTAGGGTTTCTCTTCTCATAGTGATCTCATAACATTCAGTAGGGTTTCTCTTCTCATAGTGATCTCATAACATTCAGTAGGATTTCTCTTTTCATAGTGATCTCATAACATTCAGTAGGATTTCTCTCTGTGATCTCATAACATCCAGTAGGATTTCTCTTCTAGTGATCTCATAACATTCAATAGGATTTCTCTTCTAGTGATCTCATAACTAGGGTTGGGCATCGTTTGGATTTGAACGATTCCGATTCCTGTTCTAAACGATTCTCGATTCCGATTCTTTGAGGTGCAGGTCAAAACAGGTCACAGCTTATTTCACAGGAGAACTTAATTTTTTTTGAAATATTTTAATTGTTTTCATACTATTCACATTTTCAGTTGACTTGATACAGTTTAATTTGGTTGCTGTACTGTAACTAGGGTATTAATTAACAAAGTAAAAAATAAAAATATATATATATATTTTTTTTAAGAATCGAAATGCAAATATGTTACTTCTGGTTCCAGAACCGGAAGTTAGGAACCGGTTCCTATTGGAACCGGTTTTCGGTGCCCAACCCTACTCATAACATTCTGTAGGATTTCTCCTAGTGATTTCATAACATTCAGTAGGATTTCTCTTCTAGTGATTTCATACCTAGATCATACCTCATTAGGGGTGGGGGGGAAAATCGATACGTAGTAGTATCGCGATACTTTGCGTAGGGATGGGAATCGAAAACCGGTTCCCGTTGGGAGCCGGTTCCTAATTATCCGATTCCTGGAATCGCATGCCTCCATGACTATCAATTCCCTTATCGCGGCCAGGTTTTTCTGACAGTTGCGCATTTTAAAACGATAACGTTAGCGCCACGCATGTAGCCATGGCAGACTATTTGATTCCTTAAGGGCTCGAAATTGCCTGGGTTTTGGTCATATGCTCCCGAAATGCTCCTGCTGTTTGGCTGCTTCTATGTGCAGTGAAAACTACTCTAATGCTTTAGAACCTAGTTGTTGTGAAGGGCCAGATTAAACCGAATATATATATTTATTATATATATATATTTAATTGTATTTGTATATTCTCTAATATTCCCTGATATCCCTTGTCTATTCCTTGTACAATATGCATTGAATATCCATTCTAGCCTACTGAACATCCCATAATAGTCTCCATTCTACTATTGGTCAAGACCTTGGTGCCAGGCTGCCATACCCCCCAGACCCAGTTCAAACGTACCGCTCAACATGTACGAACAAGTCCTAGTTCCGCGTAGGAATCTGGCTACCGCACCACTAACGGTACTATTTGTTCATAGTGCGTATATATACTGCGCTACTAAAGTAGGACTTCCTTTTCAGTCCAGTTTCTTACCCTCCAATAGAGTGACAGACGTAAAGCCTCCCCGCGACGCCACGTGTGGGAGTAAGGCCAAGTTCGGCCTACCATCGGTATTGAGACATCGTGTATATTAATATTTGAATAGTCATATTTGGCACTATATCGTCGAGTTGGACGTAGTCTATTAAGCTAATAATAGTCTGTTAACATATAGTGCTTCGTGCGGTGAGAATACTACCGTAGTCAGCACCCCATCGTTTCGGGCAGAAAACTGGCTGCTTATCCAGGCTGATCGACCCCATGTGAGATTGCACCCGAGGAGCCCCAGAGCCGACGAGCGAGTGGACCTGTATACCGGATTATTCTACCGACGACAGCCCGCCTTCCCAGGCACGGATTATGCTTTGTATACGTTGATTATTCCATGGATAAAGACCCCCGACACTGCCGTGTGTTGGAACCCCCCCCCCTGGAGAGGACGCAAGGTGAGGAGACTCTCTGCAAGACGAGGTCGCTTCACGTCTCTCCTCCGTGGACCGGAGGACGCCGGCCCACAAAGAGTCCATCTGCGGTCCAAGGATCGCCGGCGCATTGAACGGCACTACAGTGGGTTCACCTGGGATACCCTTGGCCGGATGAGGCAGCCGGACTCTACCCCCCCCCCCCTTCCTACTCCTGTCGGCTTACAAGCGACCGGATTAACCCCCCCTAGTGTATCCAGTCTATAATCATTAAAGTATCATTGCTGTTATTCCTTAACTATTCCAGGTCGTATATGTACCACCTGCGCCTTCAGAGATTGGACATTCTCTATTGATATACCGACGAATACTCTTGCCATAAAAGTGCATACTAATTCCCATTCATAAATGTGATTGATTTGATTAAGTGCTTGCTCTACACACCATCGCTGTGTAGAAATAAATACCTATTTCTAATTCGTACATTTGTGTTGGATCCGTTTCATCTACGTGACAGTGTTCATCATAATATATTTATGCCGAGTACTGGGTGGCCGAATATTAAGTACAAAGGTAGTGGTAGTAAGTATCATATCTAGTAATACAGTCAGGGAATTGTACCCCTCAGTTACACTAGTGATTGATTTAATTCAGGGTAAGCTAAGATTAGCCGCGGAGCTAGCGCTAGCTAACATGAGCTAACGCTAGCTAATCAAGCTCACAGAGAGAGATAAACAGCTGACATCAGGTAGTACAGGTACAAATTAGTGATGCACGATATATCGGCTGCCGATATAATATCGGCCGATATGGCAGTTTTTTTACACATCGGTATCGGTCCGATATCAAGATAGGACCGATATTAAAAAAAAAAAAAATGTATATATTTTTTTCTTTTGACATGTTTTGGCCTTAAATAGTTTCAAAATATCAGTAATTTCTGAAAATAAGTTACAAAAGTAAAAAAAATAGCTCTTTATTTGATTATCATAAAAAAGTGTTTTCTATACAGATATCGACATCGGTAAATATCGGTATCGGCCAGAACAGCAATATTAATATCGGTTATCGGTATCGGCCACAATTTTCACATCGGTGCATCACTAGTACAAATACAATAAAAAAGGGGGTGGGGGCTGTTGTGTAAACCTTGTACTCTTTAGTTCACATATAATAAGAGACGGAGAGTCTCCGTTGACTGTTGTTTACTAGTCTGTAAGCCAGGAAGTACCGTGCAACATACAAACAGGTCCGTGTAGCAACACAAGCCAATACCTTTACAGGACAGGGGCCCGGGGAGGGAGCTCTGTGTGTGTGTCCTCATACTGATTCATGACCGCAACACTTCAGGGGCAACTCGGCTTCAGTGTAGCTGGCCACGCTTGACCGTTTTGTAGCCTGTAGTCTGAACTAGGGATGAGCGTGAGTAAACCATTACTCAAGTACTCACCGTTTCAACTGAGTGGTTTTTAAGGGTGCTCGACTTTTATTTACCTTCCAGCGAGTACTCTCTCTGGGAAGACATTAGTACTCTCTCTGGGAAGACATTCGTACTCTCTCTGGGAAGACATTAGTACTCTCTCTGGGAAGACATCAGTACTCTCTCTGGGAAGACATCAGTACTCTCTCTGGGAAGACATCAGTACTCTCTCTGGGAAGACATTAGTACTCTCTGGGAAGACATTAGTACTCTCTCTGGGAAGACATCAGTACTCTCTCTGGGAAGACATTAGTACTCTCTCTGGGAAGATATCAGTACTTTCTCTGGGAAGACATCAGTACTCTCTCTGGGAAGACATCAGTACTCTCTCTGGGAGGACATTAGTACTCTCTGGGAAGACATTAGTACTCTCTCTGGGAAGACATCAGTACTCTCTCTGGGAAGACATTAGTACTCTCTCTGGGAAGATATCAGTACTTTCTCTGGGAAGACATCAGTACTCTCTCTGGGAAGACATCAGTACTCTCTCTAGGAAGTAGGGATGGGTACCTTTCACATTTGAACCGATTGTGAATCGATACCGGTACCCAACGGTACCTTTTTTCGGTACTTTAAAAAAAAATAAAAAAATGTTTCTATTAATTTTTTTTTTTTACTTTTTTTTAACTTTTTTTTTTTTTACTTTTTTCTTTTCATGTCAACGTTCACACGCACAATATATGCTTACCTAGGATTTGACTTGATTCAACAACAAAGCAGTCGGAGCAATGACAAGCCGAAAACTGTCGAAATTTAATTTACCTACCTCAGTCGTAAAAAAAAAATCCAAACTTCAAATAACTACAATTTCGACAGTTTTCGGCTTGTCATTGCTCCGACTGCTTTGTTGTTGAATCAAGTCAAATCCTAGGTAAGCATATATTGTGCGTGTGAACATTGACATGAAAAGAAAAAAGTAAAAAAAAAGTTAAAAAAAAAATTAATACTTTTTTTTTTTTTTTTTTTTTTTTCTCGGTTTCTCACTTGATTCGATACTCGGTAGTACCGACGTGTTTCGGTTCGGTACCTCAAAAGTACCGAATTCGGTACCCATCCCTACTGGGAAGACATTAGTACTCTCTGGGAAGACATCAGTACTCGCTCTGGGAAGACATCAGTACTCTCTCTGGGAAGACATTAGTACTCTCTCTGGGAAGACATTAGTACTCTCTCTGGGAAGACATTACTACTCTCTCTGGGAAGACATTACTACTCTCTCTGGGAAGACATCAGTACTCTCTCTGGGAAGACATTAGTACTCTCTCTGGGAAGACATTAGTACTCTCTCTGGGAAGACATTACTACTCTCTCTGGGAAGACATCAATACTCTCTCTGGGAAGACATTAGTACTCTCTCTGGGAAGACATTAGTACTCTCTCTGGGAAGACATTAGTACTCTCTCTGGGAAGACATTAGTACTCTCTCTGGGAAGACATTACTCGCGCCCGTCCCGTGTCTGAACAAGCCATTAGTTGTTTGTCACACAGTTGCCGAGCATTGGTGCGTTCAGGTGAACCGGGGCAGATGACCTGAAGTGCTCTCACATCTGCTCACCCGGTCTGAAGTGAGTCTGCATCATCAGACTATATCTAGCTATAGTCAGTGTTAACAGGCCTTGGCAAAACCACAGCCAGCAATATCTCTGTCTGCTGCACTTTGTCTGGGCTCTTTTAGCAAAGTCGTGATTCAGCAGGTTTGATTGAGTTTTACAGTCCCTTCTGTGAAACCTTTTTTTAAATGATTTGTTCTAGGTGCTGCTGAATGTGTACAGTAGGGATGGGCACCTAGGTGCTGCTGACTGTGTACAGTAGGGATGGGTACCGTTCACATTTGAACCGGTACCTGTGAATCGATACCGGTACCCAACGGCACTTTTTTCTGTACTTTAGTCTCAAATTTTTTTATCTACCTACCTCAGTTGTAAAAGAAAATCGAAACGTAATATTTAATAAATAATGTATTATTATTACTTTATTATTATTTACATCTTACTGATGTAAAGCACTTTGAACTGCAATCCCCTGTATGAAAGGTGCTATACAAATAGTTATTATTATTTATTTAGAACAACATATATATACACAGTCACACACATATCTTTAAATAAATGTTATGTTTATTTAAAAAAATATGTTTAACAAATTAACTAAAAAAGGTACACCTATATATTTAAATACAAAATAAATAAAGGTATTGTATTTTACAAAATAACAGTGCCACTGTAAAACAAGGGTACTAAACAAACCACTCTAGCAGCAATTAACTATTCTGCTGATAAAAAATTATCAAATACACATCTATATATTTAAATAACAAATACAAGTATTTTACAACTGATTAATCAAACAAACAATCTAGCAGCAATGAACTACTCTGCTGCTGATTGAGTGTTCTAGCAGTTCTTTTCGCTCCACTCCCGCTTTGGAGAAGACCCGCTCTGCGGTGTGTTTGGTCTTACGTAACAGCCTGTGGCTTGTTTACCGACATCACATCCGCTACTCTTCTGTCTACTCTTAGCCTACGGAGCTAACGTTATGTCCGACGATTAGCTAAGTTAAATAAGTTACAAAGAAATATGTGAAACTATATGGAAGGAGTAAGCCGACCGCTAAAAAGAAAACAGCGCGAGCACATAATAAAATAAAGTTTCGAGAGGAGTGGATGTTTGGAGATAGTAGCAGAGAAGAGCAAAAGCAGAGGTGGAAAACTGAGCTACACTTTCTAAAAACCTGCCCACTGTACCAAGATATCAGAGACATAACAACCTGCCCACTGTCTGTACCAAGATATCAGAGACAAGTATACTCCCCATGAATTTCAAACACCCAAAGAGAGTTTGAAAACATGTATTGTGCCGTTGACTAGGGGTGGGAATCACCAGTTTCATCGCGATACGATACGATATCGATTCTTTGGACAACAATACGATATTTTCCGATATCACAGTCTGCCAAGATACGATACGATTCGATTCAGGTGCCTGCGATCGATACGAGACGATATTATATGCCCATTTAACACAATCGGTAACATTTAAATCAACAAAAAAAAGGCAATGGAAATAACATTTTTATTTTTTATCTCTTCCAGACATTTAAATGAAAAACAATCTATTGTTTTTAATACAAATAGACCTCCTGTTCACTATTTTTGGTTCGTTTTTCTTTTCGATATTAATATCCTATCACAGCGCTGTATTTTGGCTGGAAAGGGCATATTGGGAGTCAGAAGGTGCAGTACCGGCCAGATCCTGTTAGTGGTGCTATCTCGAGAATGCAGTAACCCCCCCTCCTTCCCAGTCCCTAGTGGACCTCTGGCGTGATTACGAAACCTAGCCGCATTTCTCGGAGACGCTCTCTGATTGGCCACTGACGCGTTTGCCCAATCCGTGACGAGCTGTGTCTTTGCCACGTCAAACAGCCTGCAAACTACCTGCCGTTCTATTGCCATGCTCTAAGACAAACTCTAACCTTAATCAACTTCGAAGAGTGCCTAAGCTTAACCAGTGTAGAAACCGGCGTCGGCCAATCGGAGAGCGTCTCAGAGAAATGCGGCTAGGTTTCGTAATCACGCAGACCTCTGCTGTTTTCTCTATCAGCTTAGCTTAGTTAGCTCACGCTAACGCAATGTTAATTTAGGTATTTAACGCGACGTGGGCATAAAGGAATAATGAGGATGGAAAGCATGTTAGATGCATTTGACCCCTTGTGGGGAAAAAAACAACAGGCACTTATTTCGGGCAAAATAGGCGGACTCTGAAGCAATGCTGTCTAACGTCTACACACGCTGAGCTGCGCTGAGCTACTGTTGTTGCAGCCGGGCGGATATGCTCACGAGGGGATTTTCAAAATAAAAGTATTGCAATATGAATCGTTCTTTTTACGTTGCATCGATCCTATTTGATAATTGATAATAGATCGATCTGGATCGATGTATCGTCCCACCCCTACCGTTGACATTAACGTGCGCTTTCATTTTGCGGTAAACAAAACATGACGTCATCTGACTTTTTTTTCTCTTTCTCATAACCGAAAGTAGGCACCGTTGGATCTCACGTGAATCGATACTCTGACTGTACTACCGACGTGTTTCGGTAGGTACCTTTTTTTAAAAGTACCGAATTCGGTACACATCCCTAGTGTACAGTAGGGATGGGCTGGGCACCTAGGTGCTGCTGACTGTGTACAGTAGGGATGGGCAGGAGTAATGTTTCCCCAGATCGAGTACTCCCGTGAATTACTTGAGTAGTGCTCAAGCAATTGTTTAGGGAAATCTATTAGAATGCATGTTAAAGCACATGGCGGCAGTAGTGATGCACGATATATCGGCCGCCGATATAATATCGGCCGATATGGCAGTTTTTTTACACATCGGTATCGGACCGATATCAAGATAGGGCCGATATTTTTTTTCTTTTTTCTTTTTACATGTTTTGGCCTTAAATTGTTTCAAAATATCAGTCATTTCTGAAAATAAGTTACAAAAGTAAAAAAATTATGCGTTTTGGAAAATAGCTCTTTATTTGATTATCATAAAAAAGTGTTTTCTATACAGAGATATCGACATCGGTAAATATCGGTATCGGCCAGAACAGCAATATTAATATCGGTTATCGGTATCGGCCACAATTTTCACATCGGTGCATCACTAGGCGGCAGCAAACATTTTATATTGCGCAGAGTTGCACACACTGAACTGTTTTTGTTATGTCTCTCTCCACGGGCATAACGATGCACAGCAATATACCCGATGCTTAATGTGTATGGTCAGTCAAAACAGCCAGTTACCATTTGTAATTGTAATGATGATTACCTCCACTGTCTGCAGCAGGTCACTCCACTCATGAAACAGCATGATGTCTGTATCAATAGTATACTAGTCTATGAACTCTACGCAAGGTGGGCGGCATGTTGGTGGCACAATTTTGAAATGCTCAAACACGTACCACTGTTTTTAAGGAGTTGTTGGAGTAGGGACAGCAGACACTTTAGATCCATGGAACTCAACGTACGCAAGCTAGCTTTCCACATTCCATGGGTCTGATGAGTTGAGCTAGGACAGCCCTGGCTATCACTGCTGGGGCCATATATCATACTCCCTAGATCTGTCCACCCGACACTGATGGCACTATAGATGCACAACATGCACACGAGAGAGAGAGAGCGTGAGAGGCTCAGGAGGTAGAGTGGTCGTCTGGTAACCTGAATGTTCCCGGTTTGATTCTGGCTCGTCCTGGCAGCATGTCGAAGTGTCCTTGAGCAAGACTTAACCGCTAACTGCTCTCTATGAGAAGGTTGGCACCTTGCATGGTCTCCTCTGCCATTGGTGTCGAATGGGTGAATGTGAGGCATAAGTTGTAAAGCGCTTTGGATAAAAGCGCTATATAAATGCATCATTTACCATTTTACATCAACTCCCTCAGAGCACATTTTCTTTCTAAAACTGACTTTATTGTAAGCAAAACAACAAATTCTCTGTTGCCGAAGAATGTGGACATGTTGGTCTTTCTGCTAAAAAAGTGGGTTGCGCCTCGTATCATTCAAAGCTCCAGGTATGTTAGTTTGTGTTGAACACTTGTATCATTCAAAGATCCAGTTATGTTAGTTTGTGTTGAACACTCGTATCATTCAAAGATCCAGTTATGTTAGTTTGTGTTGAACACTTGTATCATTCAAAGATCCAGTTATGTTAGTTTGTGTTGAACACTTGTATCATTCAAAGATCCAGTTATGTTAGTTTGTGTTGAACACTTGTATCATTCAAAGATCCAGTTATGTTAGTTTGTGTTGAACACTCGTATCATTCAAAACTCCAGGTATGTTAGTTTTAGGGATGCACGATATTGATTTTGACACCGATAACTTTATGCTCCTCAAGCCGATACCGATAACCGATATTTATTGTATTATAATATTTTTTTTAGCTGCCGCGATTACTGCATTACCGCGGTATCGCTGTTACATCACGGCCACCGCAGAGTAGGCTGAATACTGCGTCACCGCTGTTTTTTTATAATAATAATAATAAATTACCCTCCTCTCGTTGGGCTTGCGGCTCTGCAGATATACCCTACTCCTCTATTGAGGTTCCAAGCGACCCTATTGGGTACCAGAAAAGTCACGTGAAACATTGCAGACCACTGATTGGTCAGAAGAGAGACGCGTCACACGTTGTAGCGTCATGCAGTGTGTTACCACCAATCGGCAAGCGCGTATTCGTTTTTTACGTCCTGAATGTCAGCTCATCACAACACGGCTAATAACGTTAGCTTTAACTCTCCGCCGGAGTGGACTACCATCGCTCCTCAGGAGTACTAAACGAGACATAATGATTTTACTGTCTGCAACGAATGTTATAATAAAAGCCCTTCGTTCTATACACTTGTCTGATTGAAAACTTTATTAACAGACCGCAGAATGGGACAACTCAGCACGCTCTGAGCAAAGAAAGGAACTGAGATATGAATAGAGTATTGCTTGCCTTGCTATGGTCCGGTAAATACGCTGATGTTATTGAACGTATAACTATATAATGTTGATGCCACAAAACGAATGCCTTTATTATAAAGTAGTAACTTTATAGTAATAATAATAAGAAAGGGTCGGGGGGGTTAGGGGTAACCACCCCTGCCCGCGACACCGAGTGAACTGCGCACGACCAGAGGGGAAACTTCGAATCCGTGTTTCACTTTCAATAACTAATGCGTGCTTGCCGAATCCCAAACAATATTCATGCTGCAAAGTCATCCTCTAAAGATAGACATTTAGACTAGAGGCAGGCTATATGCTATAAAGAGTAGACTACTACTAAAATGCATTCAAACTTTTTTTTGTAATAACCGTGGCGGTAGGAAATATTTTGCACATTTGTGCGGTAAGGAAAACATCAATACCGCTGCAGCTATTTTTTTTTTTTTTAGTATTTATAAGCTCCGACGTCATCGGTACTGCTATCGGTACTCGAGAAATTATGGAGGTTTTTTTTGAGGAATTTAAACGTCGCAAACTAATCTTGTTGGCAGTTGTCTATATCTCTCCTGCCTGTGTCTCTGCCTGCGCGGGGAGCTCTGTGCTCTCTGCCTGCTGTGCTCTCTCCTCTCTTCCCCTCCCACACACTCACTCACTCACTCACTCACTCACACACACACACACACACACACACACACAGACACGGGTGCTGCGCTGCAGAGTACAGACCGCTCTGCTCTCATAATGGCGGACAGAACGAAATGTTCAAAAGTCTGGGTCTATTTTACTAAAGTCGATGCTGACGACGCTCGTTGCCACAAGTGCAACAAGACATTTGCCAGTAATGTATAAGCGCTGGTACTTGTCAATGTGGCTGGCGGGGAGATAACGTTAGCTAGTAGAGTAATGGCTGACAATCCGGAGGTAAATAAACAAACGAGAGCTTCTGATTGGTGGTAAGAAGAAGAGGTGGGTGCAAGCCGTGGGACGTAATTGGCAGATCGACTGTCTGTCTCCGAATGTAACGTGACTACGTCACAGCCAAGAAAGGGAGCGCTGGATTTGTGAAAAACTCCCTGTTCCTAAACCACACGCTATCAGTTTTACCACAGTACTGGCAAAACGGGAGGAGGCTATAATAAAAACAAGCGCCCTTCATCCAAATCCACCCACACCGGATTTCTTTTAACCAAAAAATGTATTATATGTTATCGGAGCTATCAATAACGTTATCGGGATGACGTCATAATTGCTGATATCGGCCCGATAATTATCGTGCATCCCTAGTTAGTTTGTGTTGCACTCATATCATTCAAAGTGGTAGCATTTTTTTTTTGTTTAATTTCTTTATTACAGGAAAAGTAGTATGTACATTTACATTCGTCAGTATTATACATTCTCCATCTTTTCATCTTTTCTTCCCCTTTCATTTCCCCTTCCCCTCCTTCATACCCACCCCAGCCCCCCCACATCGAGGTTTTTGAAGACACATCTGCAAAACATCAAAGTGGTAGAACATTTTAAACATTTAGGTACTTTATTTGATAAGTCTGAGCTTCATAGCCAACACAGAATCCATCTTCAAGAAGGCTATGCAACGTCTTCTAAGAAAGTTGAATAGTTTTGCTGTAAAGTGGGGATATTCTAGAGCTGGTATACAAAAGTGTTATAACGTCTGATATCTCAACCAGGTATGGAAACCTTGGGGCCTAGAATAAGAACAAACTGGCAAGGATTGTTATCATGGCCAGTAAAGTTATTGTGAAACCACAAAGACGTCTGAGTTATATGTACTAAGCAATAGTGACATGGCTCAGTAAATATTGTCTTGTGGAGACAAGAAAATAGCGAGCCAGAGACGAAGTTCGAGTCTAGGTATTTTACTTATCACTTCACACGTAGTATTTACCATAGATATCTGTTCTATATATATCTATGGTATTTACAACTTAACCCGGAACCGGAAGTGGTATTTCCCCTTTCCGCTGAACAGTAAACCCCCGCTCTTAAAGGCACAAGCCCACCTTAGTGAATGTCTCTTAATATAGGTCACCACAGTCTGATCCTTTGCATCCTTTGCATCCAGCTTCCACCTGGAAGGTGCTGTAGAGTTCCTCTAGCCCCCAAACACATATTTAAGAAGTATGCCATTGCTCTGATGAATTATTGGATTACAATTTAACCATGGTACTGGTTAGGTACCTGGTACCTTGTAGCCAAAGAAAAATGTCCACGAAAGTGGACAAATAAAAATATCTTATCTATCTTTTCCGACTAAGTTGATTTCATTTTGTAGATTAGCCAGGGCCTACTGCTGTCAACGATTACATGTTTTTCATTTGATATATTTAGTTTCTTGGTATAGGCTGCACAGGCTGTTTATTTTTCATTATTGCCTGTGAGCACGTTTGTATTTATAGACTACGGCTGTAATTGATTTAATCATTGCACATTTTGTAGCCAATTAAATGTCCGATTTTGCCTTTGTAAACAGCATAATTATTACAATAATAAAGCCTAATGATGGCATACGATGGAATTGATTGATTAACGGCAAGTTTGAAGAAACACCCTCCCTCCCCCCCCCCCGTTGCAGCAAAGCTTTGAATGGTAATCCACTTTAGGAATCTCATTTGTTGAAACAACATCTTTGTTGGCAGATGGCTCCTTCTTATCAACACTGCTATCTAACAACTGGATTAAACAACTTGGTTTAATCCAAAAGTCCATTCGGAAACGTATTATGAAAATAAGACATTCAGGGACATCGGGTCATGGTACTATTTCCCCTGTGGCACAGGTGAGTCAGGAAACAGGAACTGTCCCTGAATCCGCTGCTCTGGGCATCGTGGCTGCAGTACCGTTTACCAGACGGGTTTGTGGTTGGGCTGGTCAGGGTCCTTGCTAATCCTGCAGGCTTTACTGACATACCGTTTATTGTATATATCCTGGACCTGGATGGAGGGAAGCTCACACCCACTGATGTTATTCAGGACAGCCCCAACACACACTAGGGGTGTGGACATTTCTCGATTCTTGATGCATCGCGATGCGGACATGGACGATTCAGCATTGATGCAGTGACGGAACATAATCTATTATAAAAATGTACAAAAAAAATGTACTCTCTTGCTAGCTTTTATGTTCTTTTACAATGTATCACTTTGGGATTTGCTCCACAACTATAAAGCGCCCTACAAATCAAATATATTATTATTGTATTTTTAAAGTTAGTGCTCTGGTCATGCATCCACTCAACTCATAGAAAATACAGCATCAGGCTATTCTAAAAGTATTGATACTGATACTAATAAAAATAGTATTGAATCGTTTTTAACAGCTGGGTATCGACTCGAGATACCTTTCTAGTATCTGTATCATGCAACACTAGTAAAGAAATTTATTTTGACATCCTGATTTAAGAACTTTCTAAATAACAGTTAATTTATCTGACTGCTTGTATTAATTCATGAAAAAGTAGCCATGTGCAGTAATATAGATTATAAAAAATTGAGGATGTAATATATTATTGCGCTGTATCGTAGAATCGAATCGCGGACAGCTGAATCGTAATCGAATTGTGAGGCCAGTGAGGATTCACAGCTCTAACACACACGCATGCATGCGCCCACACACGGAGCCACACAGCCATGTGCAAAGCAGAGAGCCCTCACTGATAGGAGACTGGTGTTAAGTGGTGTTAGTTAACAACTTTATCTCATGTGAGTGACCCTGGACATGCCTGCGTGGGTAATATTCTTGAAAACAATGTGTGATGATGTTGAAGCAGTTCGATATAAAGCAAAGCCTGTTAACACTTAGTTTGTAGGGGTGTAACGATGCGACCTCACAACGATTAATTTTGATTACGATTATTCAGGCAACGATTCAATGCATCATGAAATCTCTTCATTTGACCACGATTCGATACATTTTCTATCAGTTAATTCCCAAAGAAATGGTGAATACACAAATGTGGCTGGGGGAACTGATTCACTCAGCATGAATGGACTATAGGTAAATAAAAACAATACACACAAAAAAAAACATAATAAAAAAAAAAAAAAACGTTATTTCGATTATAATCGATTCTATCATATTCAAATCGATGCAGTTGAATCGTCACATTAGAATCGATGCATTTGGATTAATCGATGCATCGTTACACCCCTATTCGTTTGTGTTATGTTTTTCTTTATTATTCTATAAACCGTTCCACTCCTTTCAAACTGAAGACAAACAGGTTTTTATTTAGAAAATATTATATATATTTTTGCACTCTTGATTTATAGAAAATGTTTGTTTTATAATGGTTAATTTTCAAGTTGTTTGAACGTTATTTATTTTTATAGAATTTATTTTCTTCACATTAATCAATGTAATTTGTTTCAATAATGTAACGAGTGTCTGAGACTGCTGTCCCTTCCCTGGCATATTGCCACCATGTTTCAAGGTGCAGATCTGTAAAAAGTAAAGCGAGGCTGCACTGGTGATGATACTGGTATTGGAAAATGTTGTTGTAGAAGCATGTTTTTCAGATTCAGACAGCTTTATTGATCCCACATGGGGCAAATCATTTGTAGCTTTGCACGAGTAACAAAATATTTTAACAAACAACATTCCATGATATACACACACAGTCCAGTAAAGCAGACAACTAGGTGTATAAGGCTACTTAAAGTGACTACTGACTACTGTCTGAATTTAGAAGTCTGATAGCCGATGGGATAAAAGATTTTAGAGTAACGGTTGGTCTTACTCAAAGGAACATCATAACGGCGGCCAGAAGGTAACAGCGAAAATCGCTGAGACAGAGCATGGAGAGGTTGGTTACTGATGCTCATTGCTTTCTTGACCACCTGGTCTGTCCAGAGAGAACATGGGTCTCTCTGTTTGACTCCAATTATTAAAAATCTTTGGAGCATACTATGTTGTTCTGTAGGCTATTGTCACTATTTGAGTGAAAAGCTTGCACTGTGGAGTCCTGGCTCTAGGCAGAATCACAAACTGACTATGTGGAAATACCTTGGTGTGTTCAACTGGCACTGTTGACATGCCTATTACGCAAAGTCTCTCACACACCACTCCGGTTTGATTGATTGATTGGTTTTTATTGTGGAGTAAAAGACAGCATCCAAGGGATAAAAACGAGAGTGCAAGCACTTATTTCCATCATGGTCCCTGATTTTGGACATGGACAGACATCATAAAACATAGAGCATCATAATAAAAACATAGCAAGCAACCCCATAAAAACACTCCCTACCCTCTCCTACCTAGACATGGCTATTCTATACTTCACTGGCAGTGGCTAGCCATTTCTTTGTGGCATGTCTCAAACTTCCCCCCTCTTCGATGTTTTTCAGGGCCACTGGAAGCTTGTTCCACTCCACTCGGTCACACATCTACTCAACTCATTGGAAATTGGGCATCAGCTATTATTCTAAAAGTATCGATACTATAAAATGGGAGTATTGGACCGTTTTAAAACACCTGGGTATCGTGATACTTCTCTAGTATTGTGCAACCCTAGTTGGTATTGGACATTTATGTTGTAGATGGCTGCATGTTGGTATTGGAACATTTTGTTATAGAAGCATGTTGTATGTGTCAGAGAAAATGTTTTTAGATCAGAGGACCGCATACTAATTGACCATGTTCACACGGTGGCCATTTTGCTTTTATGTCATGCTCAGTTTGTGTTCCTTCCTTTCCACCCTGTTCCCACCTTGGTATAATACTACAATACTGTTCTGTGAAAGTAATTTATGTGATCGTTGGCTGATACTGGCACCTCACCAACAACAAAAAAAACAATGCAGATTTATTCTGCACATAATCTCACACACATCCAAATACCTCTAAACGGTTTTGCACACATTCATTTAAGTTTGACAGTTATTGAGAGTAAATTACTCTGAATAGGGCCACCAGTGATGCCACCGGGGACATTGAATATCACAACTCAAGGATTCAATGTCTGATGACATCACTGGTGGCACATATTAAAAGTTTAAAACTCAACTAAATGAAGGTGTGCACAACTGTTGGCAGTTTTTGGATGTGTGTGAGATTATGTGCAAAATAAATGGCATTGTTTTTTGGTGAAGTGCTCCTTTTGAAGTTGTATCGTTTTGACTTACTTTTCTTTGCTGGGGTGCCAGTTAGGACGTGCGTTTGTCTGGGTGTGGGTTTAGAGTACAGAGACTTGACAGGGGTTTGACTGATGGATGATCATGAAGGTGTGCGTTTGTCTGGCCGTGGGTTTTAGAGTACAGAGACTGACAGGAGTTTGTATGACTGTCTTAAGGCCAGCAGATCAACACACCTCCCTATAATAAAGATATATCGTATCCATGATCCAGGTAATGTACAAAACGTGTTCATGGACAGAGAGGGAAGTTATGATTTAAGGGGGAAACTTGATTTAAAACACCCTACTGTAAGGTACTGCCTCCTATGCTTAAAAGCATGTGCATTTCAGTTTGTGGGGTAGCTTAATGGAACGGACTGCAAGTGGAAACGAAACGGAGCAATAACACGATTCAAAAATAGATACAAAAACTAAGCACTGCTAGACAAATGCAGAACTGAGGAACTATATATAGTTGCTCTCGGGGAATGTTTTGATTTCATAATATTATAATTTTTTTCTCTTAGGTACTAAGAGTTTTTACTTGAACCCATTTAGACCTAAAACGCCTGCTAATAATGCATTATATAGCCTCACACAAATGTGTTTCCCGGTTTATTGTAAGAAACGAAAGGTGCAGGACTAAACAAGTTGTGCTTCCTTCTGCCTCTTTTCCAACTCATCCTTGTTTGTTTTTCTACGGACGAAGACGGACTCATTTGTGTGTGATTCGTACGTTTGTCGTGTTCGAGATAAATAAAGATCAAACCCACGGTTAAAGACTCCTCCCTTCCCCCCCCCCCCATCAGGTCGCAACGAGCCCCTGAAGAAGGACCGTCCCAAGTGGAAGAGCGACTACCCCATGACTGAGGGACAGCTGCGCAGCAAGCGGGACGAGTTCTGGGACACGGCGCCGGCCTTCGAGGGCCGCAAGGAGATCTGGGACGCCCTGAAGGCTGCCGCTGTGGCCCTGGAGTGTAACGACCACGAGCTGGCCCAGGCCATCGTGGACGGAGCCAGCATCACACTGCCACACGGTGAGGAAGAAGACACAACGTTAGAGTCCATTCAAATGTATTGTCATCAGTACAGTACAACGAAAAGAAGTTCGGCATCCAACCAGAGTGCAAATGTACCGTAACGGTAAAGTGCCATAGTAATATACAATGTACAGGTGATTAAACTTGGTATAAAATATATAAGTTAGTACTACTGAGTAATGGTGCTAATCAGATGTATGTACAGACTTGTAGTAGTAATATGTACAGTGAGTGATACAGGTATAAAGACACTATGGTCTACTGGCCAGCAGCGTAACTAGTAAGAGTAGTTAAGGTATATGTACAGATATATATATATGAACTACAGATATGTAAAAAGGATTATATGCGGGTATGTACAGACTGATGTGGATATATATATTGTTATGCAGGTGAATAAGCAGGTATATAGAAGGGTTACCGTATATGCAATTATCTTCAGACAGATATAATATGGTAAATATATAAATGTGTATATATACAGCACTATTGTACATGCTATCATACAGAGTTGTGTGGATTATATGCAGCTTAGGCTAATGTGTTTAGACCCCGATGGAAATCATTTCACTGGAAGGAGCGTTGAGGTCTGGCACAGAGATTTTGTATGATGGCTCCAGGCTCCAGTGCGTCACAACATGGGACCGGTGGAATGATGAAAAGCGAGCCTCTAAAGGCACCCAGACACGTCCTTGACGGAACGGAGACGCTTGTCCTCCAGTGATGGATGTCTGAAAATACACTGCACTACTTTAATAAAAAAGATATATATATATATATATTAACACTTTGACTGCCATGAAACGTCTTTTGACGTCATTGCGGGCCATGCTCAAGTTGCCGGAGGACGCTGTACAGCCTCCTTATATCAATATTTCAAAAATCTGCGATCTGATTCATATGTCCCCTCCGCTGGCCTGAGATCCACCAGCAGGACCCACTGAGCTCTCTGGCGGTTCAGGAGCGCCATCTGGTGGCCGATCGGCGCAATCGCCAAACAGGATGTGCCATAGAGGTTGTGCTAGACGTCCGTAGTACTTCCGGGCTCTCGCTATAGGTCATGGGACTCTGGCTCGTCACGCTACACAGTGATCGATTGGCAATAACTCGATAAACAACATGATTTTGACGTATATACCATTATACAAGCTGGAGATGGACCGGGTAAAAATATATCCCATAATGATAAGATTTCTACTCTACGATGATCGGCCAACGGCGCGCGGAGACTGGGGTGAGTTTCAGCGTGTAACGTTACCGTCTTCGATACTAACTGCTATTATCAACATTTGACCCACATTAGATGATTGGTATAACGCTGCCCACGGAATTATAAACGCCCCCTCGCCCATCCGGTCAACATCAGATGACGTGTAGTAACTTCTAGAAGTACGTCTAGTTGGCATTTTTTATATCGCGCTGATTGCCATCAAACTGTATTTCATCATCAATATAATGCATTTGGGGCTATATATCACGTTCTGGAGAAAGCTGCAGAAAGAGATGAAAACATACTTATACATTAGACCATACTTTACTATGAATATGTGAATGAAAAAGTTTAACGTTGCTACACAATGAACAATACATATAGGACTTTGAATGGGCCCTAATAATGGCAATGTAGCAATACAATTTAAAAAGTTATAGCCCTGCAAAGAAGGGGACTTTCTCCATAGACAAATAGAGCTGGCAATCTATGGTATATCATGAATTTAACCTTAGGCAGCCAAAGTGTTAAAAAAAAACTTTCTAAGCCTTTCGTTAGCGTTGAGCAGCGAGCACCACTTCAAAACATATGTTTTCCATCGCCAGGGCCAGGCCGTGTGTTTTTGCTCTGGGTCGACAGATTGTTTGCGCTCGTACGGATGAAAAAATAAAACGCAAACAACTTTTATGATTCGGAATAGAGCCTCCGTTATTGTTGGCGCGAGGGAACAACACTGTTCACGGAGACGGAAGTCGTCTTCCACTTATACTGTCCTAGTTCTGCTCGTAACTCACTGGTATCACTGCTTAGGGGTGTGGACATTTCTCGATTCTAAGATGCATCGTGATGAGGATGTGGTGACGGAACATAATCGATTATTAAAAAAAAATAAAAAATTTACACTCTTGCTAGCTTTTATGTTCTTTTACAATGTAGCGCTTTGGGATTTGCTCCACAACTATAAAGCGCCCTACAAATCAAATATATTATTGTATTATTAAAGCTAGTGCTCTGGTCATGCATCAACTCAACTCAACTCATAGAAAATACAGCATCAGGCTATTCTATGAATACTATTCTAGTATTGATACTGATACTAATAAAAGTATTGAACCGTTTTTAACAGCTGGGTATCGAGATACAGATAACACTAGTAAGAACATTTATTTTGATTATAAATAAAAGTATCTGACTGCTTGTATTAATTGATGAAAAAGTAGCCATGTGCAGTAATATAGATTATAAAATTGAGGATGTAATATATTATTGAGATGCATCGTAGAATCTAATTGAATCGTGGACAGTTGAATCGTAATCTAATCGTGAGGCCAGTGAAGATTCACAGCTCTAATACTGATGCACCGTGCTGTTATACAAGTCACTAAACATGAGACGCCTCATAACAGACTCTCTATAATGACACGGTGTCAGCGGCGGGACAGTGCAGGCAGACGGGAGAGGCGGTTGGAAGGAGGAGAGGCTGCACTACAAGGGTGACTGTGCGTCTCTCGCCGGGGACACATAAGATGCAGAAGCACCGGGAAGAGTTTCCTTTTGGTTTGCGATCTTCAGTGATGGTTTCAGCGTCTGGTCTATCGTCTCTGTGAGCCACGAGCACCTCCTACATGTCATTGGAGCAGAGGAAATGGCTTCAGTCTCACGCGAGACAAGGTGCTTCGCTGCGGTGTCTGGTGTGTCTCTGGCGTCTGTCTCTCTGTACTGCACAGTCGTAATGGCATCGGCCCCAGTTCTCTGAAATACAGATAATGCCTCGAAATGACAAGATGATGGTCAGACTCGTAAAAATCCCATTATCCTTAACTGATAGTGGCTCAACCAAGGCCACACATGCACGGCCACAAGGAGTAGAACAGGCTAAACTAAAGGGTAAATGCACTGCGTCCATATAGCCGCTTTTATCCAAAGCACTTTTCTACTTATGCCTCACGTTCACCCATTCACTCACACATTCACACACCGACGTTGGAGGCTACCATGCAAGGTGCCATCCTGCTCATCGGGAGAAGTTACGGGGTGAAGTGTCTTGCTCAAGGACACTCTGACACGCTCCCGGGAAGAGCTGGAATCAGACCGGGAACCTTCAGATTACCGGACAACCCCTCTACCTCCTGAGCCACTGTTGCCCCACCCCCAAATTAGAAGGTGACCCTAAATTCTCCACTGCCACTGTATTTCTCTTCTTGTGTTTTTCTATGAACGCCCACTTCTTCATGGGTGTCCACGACCTCAAACTAGGGCTGCAATGACTAATCTACAACTAATCCACAACTAATATACAGCTAATCGACTAATCCACAACTAATCGACCAATTCACAACTAATCGATTATAAAAAATAGTTGGCATGGCAACTGTATTTTATAATTGATTAGTTGGGTCTATGTTATGCTGCACCTCCATGACCTGTTGTTGAAGCCGTTTGATGTACAGCCTTTTCTCCCGGGTAGCTTTCGGGAGAGGAAACTAAGCTAATTTCCCAAAATGTTGGCGGCTTAACACTTAGTTTCTTCTTTGGTAACAACTAAACTATAGTCTTTCACTCCTGTAGCATACATTCATGTGTGCCTTTTGTTTTATAACCTGCAATTTGCTTTGAAAAAGCATTGTACAAGACGAGGAATAACGTTATGTTTGTTTTTACATACAATTTATATATATTTTTTCTTTTTATCCGATTAATCAAAGTAATAATCGACAGATTCATCGATTATCAAAATAGTTGTTCGTTTCAGCCCGACCTCCAATATGCCGCACATACTCCATTCCAGGAGGTAAAGCAGTCGTTTGGTGATCCAGAAGTTCCCGGTTCGATTGCCCCTCCTCCCAGGCAACGTGTCTGAAGTGTCCTTGAGCAAGACACTTAACCACTAATTGTTCCTGATGCGCAGGTTGGCACCTTCCATGGTTGCTTCTGCCATTGGTGTGTGAATGTGTGAGTGAATGGGTAAAAATGTGAGGAACAAATTGTAAAGTGCTTTGGAAAAAGCGCTATATAAATTCACCTTTCACATTTACCAAGCTCCACCAGTATAGAGTATGATTTACGTGCATTTAATACATGCAGTGAATTCGGAGCAGCTAATGTTTGTTTTTATAAATATTGTTCGGTCCGTCATATACAGTTGAAGTTCTAACCTGTCCTCCTCCTCCTCCCAGGCACCTTGACGGAGTGCTATGACGAGCTGGGGAACCGCTACCAACTGCCGGTCTACTGCCTGGCCCCGCCCATCAACCTCATCTCTGAGCGGAGCGACGAGGACCCCAGCGACAGCCCTGAGCCCACCGTAGCTCCCAAGAAGGAGTTCCAGCTCAAGGTACCGTGGGGAACATTGACGCCTCTTGCGTCTTCTCTTTTTTTGCTGTTCCGAGTGGGTTTTTTGTTTTTATTTAACCTTAATTCAACCATTAAATCAATTTAGAACACATTTGTATTTACAATTAACGACAAAAGGGCCTCTTGAAGGGTAACGGAAAAAAATAATAATAAAATAGAAAAGAGACTGTAGATAAACGTGGACCGCATTGCGGTCAGCTCATCATGGAGGGGGTGGCAGGGGATCTCAAGGATAGCGTACAGCTTCCTCCTCGTCCTCCCCTCTGCCACCACCTCCAGACTGTCCAGGTCCGCTCCCACCACAGAGCTTGCTTTCTTGACCAGTTTATTTATTTTGTCTGTGTTGCCCCCCCCCAGCATACCACAGCCACCACAGACTGGTAGAACATCTGCAGCAGTTTGCTGTAGACATTGAAAGACCTGAGCCCTCTCAGGAAGAACAGTCTGCTTTGTCCCTTCCTAGTGTAGAGGGCCTCTGTGTTGTCCGTCCAGTTTGTTGTTCATGAGAACACCCAAGAATTTGTAGTTTTCCACCTCCACCCCCTGGATGATGATGGGAGTTGGGGGCTCTCTCTTGCTCCGCCGATGGTCCACCACCACCACCATCTCCTTTGTCTTACTGATGTTGAGCTGTAGGTGGTTTTCATTGCTCCACTCTGTGAAGCTCTCCACCAGAGCTCTGTACTCCTCCTCGTTGTTGTTGGTGATGTATCCAACGATGGAGGAGTCATCAGAAAACTTTTGGAGATGGCAGTTCCCGGAGCTGAAGCGGAAGTCTGAGGTCGACCACATCTCTACTAAATCAGTCTCATCTACACCAGTTCACATTTGAATTGACTTGCGGATACCGGTAGCTTGTTCCGGTTGAGTATGGCTCTATAACGCACTGTGGATTTTAATAATAATAATAATTCATTTATTTTGAATAGCGCTTTTCAAGGACCCAAAGTCGCTGACAAAATAGGCAAAAAACTAAAACATAGAACCACAGGGAACAATATGAGTACACAAGAACATAAAACCACGAGTAACGGACAACAAATACAGGAGCCAGTAGGGGAAACTATTAGTCCTACAGGTGGAGGAAGTACCAGGTCACCAGTTGGCGCCTGTCTGGCACTAGTAATATACAATGTACAGGTGATTAAACTAGATATAAAATATGTAAATTAGTACTACTGAATAATAGTGCTAATCGGATGTATGTACAGAGTTGTAGTATTAATATGTACAGTGATACAGGTATAGAGACACTATGGTGGTAGTAGTCATACTGGCCAGCAGCGTAACTAGTAAGAGTAGGATTGGCCATCGGTGGTGGTGATATACTAGTTAATATTTTGGGGTGGCACGGACCAGTGACTGGCAAGGTTGAGCCACAGGGTCAAACATGTTTATCATATTATGTTCTTATGTGACTGAAGCAACGCTGAGGCAAGTTCTTGGACACCGCTGCCCATCCTCTGACAAAACAAAAGCTACTCTGTGCCTTCCTGCCAAGGGTCGTCTAGGGTAACGTTGACCAAGGAGAGATGTCTTGCTCTTGCGTTCAAAGTTGCCAGTAAATCTCATTCATATTTTTCACCTCTTGTCTCAGTTCCTGTTGGCAGAAACGTTGCCCCGTCATGAGGCTGCACCAAAAAACCTTAAGACGTGACTTATTATTGTTGCCTCCTTTTTTTTAAGGGCATTTTTGCATCAGACAGAAGGCACAGTAGGAACAGGGCATCTCTCAAGTCAAGTTTAGTCAAATGTATTTATAAAGCATTTAAAAACAACCCACGTTGACCAATGTGCTGTACAGACCAGGGCCCCGTTCCTCGTACGTGGCTAACTGAGTTAGCCAGATAATTTTCAGGATAACGACATAAGTCAGGCTTTTCGGTTCCACGAAGCAAGTTTGGCTAAATCACTATAGCAATACATCCATAAACTTGAACCTGCTCCAGCGCAGGCTTACTTAAGTTAGCTGGATAAGCTTGACACTCCCTCGGAAAAAAATGGCTGAAAGAGTTGAAATTTTTTTTGCTAGCAAGATCTCATTCGACGATTCATTCCATTAAGCCTACTGCCAGCAGGGCAGGCACATTTAAAGAAATAATCTGATTGATTGGGGTAATGAGGCACTTAAAATTTGCATATACATTTTTCCAACACATACACATTTAACTTTAACCATTAGAAACCGTTAGAAAATCATGGTTTCGTTGATCGACTCTTCCCCCTTTTGAAGTAGGACGGGCATGCGCAATTATCCTGATTACTGAAGTCTGGTTCCAATTAACGAGATTGTTTGAGCGCGAATCAGCCTTTGAGAAACCGAGATAGCCTGACATCAATCATCGGGTTAATTTAAGCTGGCTAATAGGACTTTTGATCGGCTTAGTTGAACCACGTACGAGGAACTGGGCCAGGGCACAAGCTGAAGGAAAAAAGAGCTCACATAGGCATCAATACACACAATAGTGCATCTGCACAAATCAACTAATTAAGTACAGATCATAGGCACAAATCAACACATTAAAAACGGATCATAGGCACAAATCATCTAATTAAATACAGCTCATGGGCACAAATCAACAAATTCAATACAGATCATAGGCACAAATCAACTAATTAAAAACATCATAGGCACAAATCAACTAATTAAAAACATCATAGGCACAAATCAACAAATTAAAAACTGCTCATAGGCACAAATCAACAAATTAAATACAGATCATAGGCAGGGGCGGCTAAGCGTCTGTCTACCACCACAGAGCCAGGGGGATCGAATCCGGCTTGGCCGACCGTCCATACTAACACAATTGGCAGTGTTAGCGGGTGGGAAGCCGGCGTGGGTGGGTCCTGGTTGTTGTAAACAGCGACTCCTACAGTTCGGTCGGGGCGCCTGCACAGCAAGGGAAGGATCTGGGAGAGGGTAGTGTGCTCCTTCCACACGTTACACTCTCCCGGTGAGAGTCCGCGCTGCCAGGTGAAAAGAAGCGGTGGGCTGGCTACACATGTGTCGGAGGAAGCATGTGATAGTCTCCGCCCTCCCGGACCGACGGTAGGGGGTAGAGTGTGCAACGACCAGGAAGGGGATTGGGAATTGGCATAACGACTAACATTGGGATGGGAGAAAAACGGAAAAAGAAGGGGGGAAAAGATAATAAAAAAACATCATAGCCCATGAGCCATAAGTCAGCCGACTTGAAGGACCTGGTGGTGGAGTAGCGGGTTACGAGGTCTGCAACAAGGGGGCCTGTCCATTTAGGACTTTAAAAACAAACGGAAGAACCTTGAAATCAATTCTATTTCAGTAGTCGAATCGCTGGTCAGATTTGTTGCCTCCTTCTCCTCTCGCCCTCCCCCCTCTATTTCCCAGAATGCATAGCTCACAGATTCCTCTTCTTCCAGGTGCGCCTGTCGACGGGGAAGGACCTGCGGCTGAGCGCCAGCATGGCGGACAGCATCGGGCAGCTGAAGAAGCAGCTGCAGGCCCAGGAGGACATCGACGCCAACCACCAGCGCTGGTTCTTCTCCGGGAAGCTGCTCACGGACAAGACCCGGCTCCAGGACACCAAGATCCAGAAGGACTTTGTCATCCAGGTCATCGTCAACCCCCAGGCCCCGCCTCCGCCCTCCACGCCTTCCCCCCCCACCGCTGTGGCTCCCCCGCCCCCCGCCTCCCCCACCGAAGCCTCCCCCACCAACACCTCCACCACCTCCGACTGAGTGGAGTGGAGAGGAGAAGAGAGGTGGGAGGGCAGGAGAGAAAAGGACACCTCTCCCTCCCGCCTGGATAACGGACACTTCGTTGATTATAAAAAATTAAATAAAAATGCATTTTTTTTATAGTTATTTTAATATTTTTTTTGTGGAGTGGAGAGTAATCGTGGAGTCGTATCGAGATACAGATGAACAAAATTATAAGGGAGAACTCAGAAAGCGCTGCTTTTGCTATCGTTAAACAAAAAAATAAATAAAAGCGTAGTTTTGGGTGTGCAACGTTCTCTCTCTCTCTGAGTTGGGTTCCAGGCCCGACTGGAACTACACAAGTCTCCTCAGGACGAGCTTGTTGTCAACCGTACGAACTCCGGAGACCCTCCCTCCCTCACTCTCCTCTTTTGAAACGATACCAACGAGTGAAATGAAAAGCGGATCTCCGCTCTGATCTGAAGGTCTCGCACGGTGGTGGAACACTCTGCCTTTTACGACTGCACTCGTCATACCGCATTCAAGCCACGGCGGACGTTTTTATTTGTGCTCTTACGTTGTGCTCGGGTTGGGATTCCTTTCCAAATAATTTCTCTTCTTTCCAAGGAATCCCAACCTGAGCACGACACAAGAGCAAACAAAAAATTAACCTAAATAAACGGCCGCCGTGTGAATGCGGTCGACGTTAACTAAAGTGCCAACAGGAACTCGCAGAGTGGTTTGCGTTGGTTGTGAAGCACATCTCTACTTTTTGACTATTGTGCCCCCCTCCCTGACACCCTCCCTCCCGGACTCTGTACTGCAAGGCCTTGATGTCCCCCCAGGAAGCGGGGGTGGGGGGGAGGGGCGGATGAGAGGGCGAGGAGAGGGAGGAGCCAAGTCAATGGTACTTCTTCACCAGGCGCTCTCAAAGTGGAAGATTATGAACAGACATTTTTCTTAATTTTTTTTTTCTTTTTTTAAAGGAGATAATCTAAACTGAGCTTTTTTGCACACTTGAAGATTATTATTACTATACTTTTGTGGTAGTTTGTGTGCCTTCAATGAGACGAGAAAAAACAAACAAATATATATATATAAAAAGATCCTGGAAAACGCTAGTTTTACCGCTAGGCTACGCCTTCTGTCTTTTTTTAGAATCAGGAAAAAAAATACTTTAGATCAATCCAAACGTTATACTGCTGCCTTTTTTTAAATACCTGTCCGCCGCCTATCACGACTCCCATAGAGGACGTCTGTTGTGTGTTTCCTTTTAAGGGCAAGAGTGATGCTTTTCAGTTCTTGTGGTCCACACGGCATTCAGCTTGAACCATATAGTGTATGTATGTATATATATACTATATACTATTTAGACTATATATAGTCTAAATAGACGCAACGTTTCATGTCAGCGTACAGCTCATGTCTTTGCAGTTATAATGGATTTCAATGGATTAAATTATGCACATATTCCGCGTCGATAGGATCAACTCGTCTAAATCATAGCTTTTGTCGTCCTTGACGACGGCGACCAAACCAAGGAGATAAAGTACATCTCAGAGGTGAACAGAAGGACTTCTAGTGCCGAGATGCTTTTCTGAGGCGATATGCTTCAGACCACAACGTGCTCCCGTCTCTCACAGCGAGCGCAAGTCTCAAGAGCGGCTGCTTCTCTTTTAGTCTTTGTGATATTTCCCGTCGGGTCGCCCCGCTTCGTTTCCTTTTCAGGATCTCTCCGAACATGTACTTGTAATACTCCCTTTATATGGAATATCGCTGATGGAATATCAATATGGCCATATACACTGTCAAGTGAGTGGTTGTCTGCAGGTCCCCCCCCCCCCCACACACAACCCACCCCCTAGTCTATTTTGAATTTCTTTTGATGTAATGTTACTGTACCGCGTCAAGGAGAGGGCATCGCTTTCATATTGCTGAACTTTTCTGTCTTCGTATGCAACCGCTGTCCTACTTTTACTATTGGCCTATCAACGAGAAGCAACAGTTGCGATTGAAGGATCGAGAAAAGGGGGCGTGGTTTGAGATTAGACCAATTCCGAAATGAAATGAATACACAACCACTGTTTTTGAGATATTGGGAGTAGAAATGATTATTACATTACCCTTGCTAACAAATGCCTTGCGTGGAATGTTCAGAATGGTCATCCCCCTCCATGTTGGAAGAAACGACGATTGCTATAATGAAAAATCGATCAACAAAGATTTCATAATTCGGTGTCTTATTACTGGATCTTTTCAACAAGTCACAGTGGAACAGTAATAATATACTTTTCCAATGTTTTACCTACTCTACCATTTAGGCAAATTAGCCATTTTCCTTTTTTGATTGTGATTACCAGTGGTTACAAGCAGCCATGTTGAAAGAAAGAACTACACACATTGACTGCAAGGTCTCTATTCAACGGGGTATAAAGTCTCGTCTCTGAAAAATCACATTTGAAGTTCCTCTATGTTGTAAAATTATTACTAGCTGACTCATTCCCACTGGGTCACGCAAGCCACGCCATTGGTGGGCTTACTGCCTAGAAGCACTATTAGGAGATGTTGGCATCACAATACAGGAAGCAGTCAAGTGTTCCTTTATTAATCCCTTGGGGAAATGCAAGTGTTATAGCAGGTAGGATAGGTCGTAATAATCATAGAACAAAGTAATAAGGATAACGGTAGTAGTAGTGAACAGCAGTGGGTGGCAGGATTCAATCAGACGGTAGTAATAGTGATGATGATGTACATGGTCCAAACCGTAGTAGCACACTGCACCAGAGTCCATGCAGTGTTTATTATTCACAGTCGGATAGTCCTAGTTCGCAAGTTCACCAGCCATTAGTTCTCCAGCAATTGCCAGCATTTGTTTGAATGTAAACACATTCATGTGACCTGTGTGATCGGCTGCTATGGGAGATTAACAACAGGGGGCCTGCTATTGAGGTGGTTCAGCGGGTGAGGAGACCTTGAGGGGTGCTGTGCAACAATGGGATTCAGACTTGTCGCAGCTGCTCCAGGTTCGTGGTGCACAGCGCCGGGTAAGTCGGCATTGCGGCCGGATCCGGTTGCCGTTTCATCGTTTTTGGGCTCAAACTCTCAACGTTATTGTTTTTGAGCTTCACAAAGTGAACCGGTTGCCTTGACCTCAACTTCACCCCCCGGCGTTTTCAGACCTGGAGGTTTTTACGGACGGCTCTATTTTACAGGCAGTTGTGAGAGAGCTGTGGAGCCCTGTAACTGGTTCTGTAACAGGCTTGGTTTTCCATGGCTCCCTGGCTCCCTGTGGAGCCCTGTAACTGGTTCTGTAACATGCTTGGTTTTCCATGGCTCCCTGGTGAGCTGTGGAGCCCTGTAACTGGTTCTGTAACATGCTTGGTTTTCCATGGCTCCCTGGTGAGCTGTGGAGCCCTGTAACTGGTTCTGTAACGGGCTTGGTTTTCCATGGCTCCCTGGTGAGCTGTGGAGCCCTGTAACTGGTTCTGTAACGGGCTTGGTTTTCCATGGCTCCCTGGTGAGCTGTGGAGCCCTGTAACTGGTTCTGTAACAGGCTTGGTTTTCCATGGCTCCCTGGTGAGCTGTGGAGCCCTGTAACTGGTTCTGTAACGGGCTTGGTTTTCCATGGCTCCCTGTGGAGCCCTGTAACTGGTTCTGTAACAGGGTTGGTTTTCCATGGCTCCCTGTGGAGCCCTGTAACTGGTTCTGTAACGGCCTTGGTTTTCCATGGCTCCCTGGTGAGCTGTGGAGCCCTGTAACTGGTTCTGTAACAGGCTTGGTTTTCCATGGCTCCCTGTGGAGCCCTGTAACTGGTTCTGTAACGGCCTTGGTTTTCCATGGCTCCCTGGCTCCCTGTGGAGCCCTGTAACTGGTTCTGTAACAGGCTTGGTTTTCCATGGCTCCCTGTGGAGCCCTGTAACTGGTTCTGTAACAGGCTTGGTTTTCCATGGCTCCCTGTGGAGCCCTGTAACTGGTTCTGTAACAGGCTTGGTTTTCCATGGCTCCCTGGCTCCCTGTGGAGCCCTGTAACTGGTTCTGTAACAGGCTTGGTTTTCCATGGCTCCCTGGCTCCCTGTGGAGCCCTGTAACTGGTTCTGTAACAGGCTTGGTTTTCCATGGCTCCCTGTGGAGCCCTGTAACTGGTTCTGTAACCGCCTTCCAGAGGAAAACCTGTTTTGTCTGAGACTCGTCCAGCGATCTCGCTGTTAACAATAGTGCCTGTGTAAAAGTCCTGCCCGTTTAGGAACCGTTCCCTATTCATCGCACTGGCACAGCTTATGGTCCTCGTGTTCAGTATCTTTGGCTCTATATGTGATTTTTCAGAGACGTGCGTCATAATAACCCATCGACTTCCACTAGCATCGCTAACAGTTTCTGCCTCCTATGTCTCAAAAACCCAGTGAACTGGTGCAAAGTGCCTCCTGAATTAACTGAAATGACTTTCGAACCAAATAAGACCATGGAAAGAGGCAGAGGTGATAAAAACATCTCAATTCAATCATTTTCATCCTCCTCTGACCTCCTTTATTGTGCGTTTCTGACCGATTTTGTCCATTTCGCAGACCGTAAAGTAGTCTTACGATGGGAATCGAACGCCACGTGTCGACTACTCCCTCGGTTGGGGATCAGTGGGTGACGTCACTAAGGGTCTTGTTGACACGTGTGACAGCGCTGTCATCATATCGGCCATCTGCGTGTCATATCTGATGAGATACTGTGACACGATGATCTGTTCAGGAGCCACACATACGATACACAGTGGGGATAATATTTTGTTAAAATTTCATTAATAAAAAAATAAATAAAATGGTTTGCAGCCAACTGAGCCACGCAGTACCGAAATCAGCAGAGACTGACTGAGAAGTCTATTTGGAAACGGGGAGTTATGTACACATTCTGTGACGTTTCAACTTCAAATGAAATCAATTCAAATCAAAGTGTTTTTCTATATTATTATTATTATTATTATTATTATTATTATTATTATTATTATTATTATAATTCAAACCTATTCACTTTTCTTCATCAATGGTTCTTCTGGGGATATTTGTTTTTATCATTGTCTGCAAACTTGAATAAGTATTTCAACTGCTCTGTATGTGTGTGCAATACAATATAGACCTCATAGGTTTTTTTTTATTTTTTATTATTGATTTCCTGCGTATTTCATACCTATGAATATGGTTAAGGTTCCCGGTAATATAGAACCAGCATATAGACTGTTTCACTGGGACTCTGTCGCTAGGGGAACCGTTTGGACCCAAATGTATTTCCTGTCAACTATTGCATTAAGCAAAACATTGCAACAGGATATCAACTCGAGGTCCTTTTTGCTTTTCTTTATTTAGAACATTATCGTTTGTCACTTTGAAACCGTCTATACGAGCCTGCTACGGTCTGATGTCCCTATCGGACAATCGTGCTCTCTCCTTTTTTCAACAAGTATAATGTTAGTAGTCGCCTGTGTCACTTTGAAACCTGTCCTGTGATGTCATCGTTTTTGATGGAACCCTTTTCATTTGTCCGTGGGATGAGTTATTTATCTGTCATAGATGTCCACATGCTTCCCCCCCCCCTCTTTTCCCTCTCCATCGAGCCTTGTCCCCGTCTCGCCCCCGTCTCACCCTCTCCTCTCCGTGAAGGTCAACGTGTCGTTCGGCCCGAAGCCTCTCGATGACAACTTTTATTGGCTGCATCTCCGATTACCGTCTTATCGCAGGAGTGACTCGCGGACGGTCGTTTGTGAGTTTTCCGTTTCCCCCGTCCTTATCTGTCCTCCGAGGACGGCCCTCGTGCAGAGTTCTGTGCTCTGTTGTTTCAGACGTCTGGCAAAGTCATCGAACCGTAGCGGACTATATAAGGTATCGCAGGACAGGCGACTGGCCAGCTGCCCCGAAAATAGAATCTTAATGTTGATCGATAATCAATCAATACGGGGGGGGGGGGGGGGGGTCAGTCAGTGTTTTACTGACCATAATGATGAATCCGATAGCAGAGTACAAGGAGATTGTATGTTTCTGCCATATAAATGTTATTATGGCTGTGTTTCAGTTTTCTAAATGAGAGAAGATGTTTAATCTTGTTCCGTACTGTTGTCCTTGTACCTTAATTATTCATGTCTGTAAGGGAAGGAAAAGGGATGATTTTAGAGAAATGGAATGCGGCCCATATCTGTTCCATCTATAGAGAAGTAACTGGTCTCCTAATCACTAAGCCTCGCGGAGGACATTAAGATGATCTAAAATCAGACCTTCACCCTCCTCTCCCTCCTTATCTCTCAAAACGTGGGTCTCTTTCTGCCCTTGTAAAACCTTGAGACGGTCGAGAGGTCGCAAGGCCTCATCATCCGCTGGTTTCCTTCAGGACGATTTGATCAAACGAAGGGAAGGAGAGAGGACACGAGAGCTAGGAGACACCCAGGCCCCGCCTCTTACCTCGCATATACACTGTGTATATCTGTCGGTTCATTTAACTCATGTTCTAGACCTCGGAGCAGAATGAGACGCACCACTGCTGTTTTACTCAAGTATTCTGAACCCCCTCCTCCCCATATTAATGTTTCAAAATCTGATTCAGTCCTCAACTTATCTGTTATGAATGCAAATCTGATATAATAAAAAAAAATAAAAAATTGCTTTAGTCAGAATGTACCTCTAAGTTTGTACTTGTGAGCATATGTACGACATGTTTTGATTTAGAATGCGAGTTGTTTGGATGTTTTATTTGATGCTCTCATGCGTGTATGAATGTTCGCCCCCGGTTTTTCTCGATATCGTCATATGTGTGTATATATATATCACGGTACACAGATGGACTGAAATCAGAGTTGAAGTGGATGTCAGGCCGCTAGAAAAGCCATAAAAGGGCGTGGATATTTATTTTAGACTTGGGAGGGCGGATCATAAAGTTTAATAAAACGTTTTCATTGGTTGGGCAAAAGGAAACAACCAACCAACCACGACCTAACTGCTCAAAGAGAAGAGGAGAATAAAAATAATGCATTACTCGCAAATTTGCAATGTGTTTTTGATAATGTCCACAAGGATATAGATGTATAAAGATATGTATATTTAGTCATTTTGAAGAAGAAAAAAAAGACTTAAGTGATTATTATATTGAGATTTCTTGATAAACATGCCTACAACTTATTTTACAGGTGGTGTGTACATTTATATGCAGATTTCATTTTCAACCTTGTTTTTAACTGTCAAATAAAATCAAAACTATTGGAAAAGTTAATTCTCTGGTTGTTAATTTCCCTCCCCCAGGTGTTTTAAAAAATAAGTTGCTCTAAATCTATTGACCTCCCGCTTTTTAAATAGTTGTTGAATTGGTTGAAATCATTTATGGATTACCTTGTTGTTAGATATCAGTGGTGACATTGCATAAATAATTCAAATACCGGTTATAGCTATAGTTTTACACTGAATAGTATCTATTCCACCAAGCAAACCTTAAAAAATTAATTCTCTCATATTTGTATATTCAGATCAAATTGTATTTCCTATATTTATGTATTTCTACTATTACCCTGCCGCCTGCCCATACCTGTACCGGCGAGCTTCGGTGGCCATTGTGTGGCTACACGGCCTAACGCGTCGCACCGTAGTGCTGCTATATGCGGTGCACCACTCGGGCGCCCCACACATTTTGATGTATTTGGTTTCTCTGCAAACGGTTGTATCTGCACAGTACAGCAGAAAACGGGTCCCAAAACAAGTAGGCTGTAGGCGTTGATTCACATGCTTCATGTCATGCTTTCTTTACCATAGGTGTCAAGTTTCAAGTTGTTTTATTTGTCACATATGTAAGGTACATGTACATTACACCCCCAGGACTAAGCTGCACACCATGGGCGATCGAGCCTTCTGCTCTGCCGCACCCAGACTATGGAATGCTCTCCCCATCCACCTGAGAGCACCACAATCCGTCGAGGCTTTTAAAAGGGGCCTAAAAACATTTCTTTTTAACAAGGCTTTTGCCTGAATTTTTCTTTTACTTTTATTTTGACTTATATTCATTTTATTATTATTTTATTTTACTTTTATGTTCTTCCATTTCATTGGTTGTTTTATTCATTTTAATTGTTTTATTCTTTTTATTTTGTTTTATTCATTTAACTTTTTGTCTTTATCTCCTGTAGCACTCTGAGATTCTCGTGAATATAAAGTGCGGTACAAATTGAATCTATTATTATTATTACTACAGTGAAATGCTTGGTTCTGTATGAGCCTCCTGAGATTGTGCTTCATAACAGTAAAAAGTTAAAAAGAAGAAAGACAAACACTATCCAAAATACACAATGTACAAAACTAAAGTACGAAATGCAAACAAATGCTGGATCCTGCACATCTGCCTTCAATCAGTTGTAGATTAGATTTGATTCAAATGTATAGTCATTATACAGCACAAGTACAGTACAACGAAAAGTTTGGCATCCAACCAGAGTGCAAATGTAACATACAATGTACAGGTTATCAATTAGTACTACCGAGTACAGTAATAGTGCTAATCAGATGTATGTACAGAGTTGTATTATTAATATGTACAGTGATACAGGTATAAAGACACTATGAATGAATGAATGAATGAATGAATGAATGAATGAATGAAAACTTTATTAACAGATTGCAGAATGGGTACAGTACAGTACAGCTCAATACATACAATTGTTAAGGGGATGCAGACCAGAGAAAGACTTTCGTCTTGTTTACATCAGGGTCCCCCATTTTCAATTCATCGTAACATATATGACATACATGACATACAGATAGACAGTACTGCTCCATCTATACATTTATGACATACCAGATTTGCAATTACAGTACTGTTTGTGATACAAAAAGAGTCCAGAAAGAAAAGAGTATGTACATTAGGCGTGGAAACTGTACATTGGATTGGGTAGGTGGGGGTGGGGGGGGACTGTACATTGGAGGTGGTTGGGTGGGTGGGGGGGGGGGGGTTCGTTAGGAGTGGGGTGGGGGGGGGGGTTGGGTAGGGGGGGTGGGTGGGGGACACTGTACAACTGTACAAACACTGTACATTGGATTATTGACAAGACCATACTTGGTAATTTACTGTACATTGGAGGGGGTTGTGTTCGGACATTTACAGGGGCCAGTTTCGGGTTGCAGTCTCCCTTAGGTGTTTTTTGAGAGTGTTTTTGAAAGTGGGTAGTGATTCACATTCCTTTACAGCTTTGGGTAGGGCGTTCCACATTGATGTGGCATAATTGCGAAACGTGTTTAGTCCCTTGTTTGAGCCGAATCTGGGTTTAACATGATTTGTGGAGCTCCCTCTGGTGTTGTGATCGTGGTATTCACTGACCTTTGGGAAGTATTTTGTCATGTACATGGGTACCTTGGTCGTGTAGTGTATCTTGTAGAACAAATTGCAGGTTGAAAAAACCCTCAGCACGGAACTAGGCAAAATCTGCATATGGCTCGCTGATAACAAACTATCATTACACATGGGCAAAACAGAGTCCATTCTCTTCGGTTCAAATAACAAACTCAGCAAGACCGACGGCTTCTCAGTTACAGTGGGTGACAATATTGTCACAAGGAAAGACGAAATTACCTACCTGGGTTCCATCCTAGAGGCAAATCTTTCCTGTGACAAAATGGCATCCAATGTAATAAAAAAAGTCAACCAACGAACTAGATTCTTGTACCGGATCTCCTCTCTGGTAAACAAGAATACCCTGAAGACTCTGGCAGGAGCACTCATTCAAGGGTACTATGACTATGCGTGCACCTCATGGTACCAAAGCACCTCAAAGGCGCTTAAAACAAAATTACAAACATCACAAAACAAACTGGTCAGACTACTACTTGACCTGAACCCCAGAACCCACCTCACCCCTGCCCACTTTGCCAACCTAGGATGGCTTAGAGTAGACGACAGAGTACAGCAACTTGCAATGGGCCTGGTCTACAAGATACACTATACGACCGGGGTGCCCATGTACATGTCAAAATACTTCCCAAAGGTCAGTGAATACCACAACCACTACACCAGAGGAAGCTCAACAAATCATGTTAAACCCAGATTCGGCTCAAACAAGGGACTAAACACGTTTCGCAATTATGCCACAACAATGTGGAACGCCCTACCCAAAGCTGTAAAGGAATGTGAATCCCTGCCCACATTCAAAACCGCCCTTAAAGAGCACCTACGGGAGGCTGCAATTCGAAACTGGCCACCGTAAATGCCCAAAACCCCCACCACCTCCTAATAGACAGTCTCCTCCCCACCGCATGTATATATTCCCTCCCCGCCGTATGTATATTTCCCTCCCACCCACCCACCCCCTCCTAATGTACAGTCCCCTCCCCATCATATGTATATACTCTGTCAGGATCTAGGGGTAACAGTACTGTATATTTGAATACCGCCTATGTCACAAATGTATCAGTACTAAATACCTGTACGTCCCTATGCCATAAATGTCATGTATGTTGTGTATGTCATAAATGTCTATATGAATTGAAAATGGGGGACCCTGATGGAAACAAGACAAACGTCTTTCTCAGGTCTGCATCCCCTTAACAATTGTATGTATTGAGCCGTACTGTATTGTACCCATTCTGCAATCTGTTAAATAAAGTTTTCATTCATTCACCCCCTACTCTCTGACGGCCGCGCTGTGAGGGCCGCTGGACGGAGGATAGCTTTATCTCCACCACAAGATGGCGCTGTACTCAAGAGAAACTACTGCTGCTTTCATCTCCTGACTGTAAGTTTCACATTAACCAAGCTGTCCAGGAAATGGCCTCGAGCTTGGAACTGGGAGGAGGGGAGGGAGGGACACACACACCATTGTTTTCAGTAAAATGAGGAAGGATTAGGTGCCATCTAGGCGCAAACCTGGACTGGTTCCCTGAAGTTAAGGTGAGATCTGGCCGGGTCTCGACACCCACTAGGACCCAGACAGTCAGTCAGTCAGTTACTCAGTATGGGGGGGGGGGGGGGGGGGGGTCTACTCACCCAGGACCCTCAGTCCTGATGGCTCAGTAACTGTCACACATGAAATCATCATAAAATCAAAACGGTCCTATGTAGACTCATACTATGCCATAATGCAGAATGTGTTCAATTGATCCCCCTTCCAAACTACCCCCCTTCCCGAGCAAATACAGTGGACACAGGTTGCTGACGTCCGCAGTGCCTGGAAAAAGCCCCTATTGATGGTGGAATTTCACAGGGATTGTGGTCTGTTGCCCAGTCGGGCTTTGAGTGAAGTCAGCCAAACCTGACTGTGTTCCCACACACCACCCAGGCAGACCCAGCATGGCCCTGCCTCAGCAGAACCTCTAGGCACCCACCCACCCACCCAGCATGACCCTGCCTCAGCAGAACCTCTAGGCACCCACCCACCCAGCATGACCCTGCCTCAGCAGAACCTCTAGGCACCCACCCACCCAGCATGACCCTGCCTCAGCAGAACCTCTAGGCACCCAGCATGACCCTGCCTCAGCAGAACCCCTAGGCACCCACCCAGCATGACCCTGCCTCAGCAGAACCCCTAGGCACCCACCCACCCAGCATGACCCTGCCTCAGCAGAACCCCTAGGCACCCACCCACCCAGCATGACCCTGCCTCAGCAGAACCTCTAGGCACCCACCCACCCAGCATGACCCTGCCTCAGCAGAACCCCTAGGCACCCACCCACCCAGCATGACCTTGCCTCAGCAGAACCCCTAGGCACCCACCCAGCATGACCCTGCCTCAGCAGAACCCCTAGGCATCCACCCACCCAGCATGACCCTGCCTCAGCAGAACCCCTAGGCACCCACCCAGCATGACCCTGCCTCAGCAGAACCCCTAGGCACCCACCCACCCAGCATGACCCTGCCTCAGCAGAACCCCTAGGCACCCACCCACCCAGCATGACCCTGCCTCAGCAGAACCCCTAGGCACCCACCCACCCAGCATGACCCTGCCTCAGCAGAACCCCTAGGCACCCACCCACCCAGCATGACCCTGCCTCAGCAGAACCCCTAGGCACCCACCCAGCATGACCCTGCCTCAGCAGAACCCCTAGGCACCCACCCACCCAGCATGACCCTGCCTCAGCAGAACCCCTAGGCACCCACCCAGCATGACCCTGCCTCAGCAGAACCCCTAGGCACCCACCCACCCAGCATGACCCTGCCTCAGCAGAACCCCTAGGCACTCACCCAGCATGACCCTGCCTCAGCAGAACCCCTAGGCACCCACCCACCCAGCATGACCCTGCCTCAGCAGAACCCATAGGCACCCACCCAGCATGACCCTGCCTCAGCAGAACCCCTAGGCACCCACCCACCCAGCATGACCCTGCCTCAGCAGAACCTCTAGGCACCCACCCACCCAGCATGACCCTGCCTCAGCAGAACCCCTAGGCACCCACCCACCCAGCATGACCCTGCCTCAGCAGAACCCCTAGGCACCCACCCACCCAGCATGACCCTGCCTCAGCAGAACCCCTAGGCACCCACCCACCCAGCATGACCCTGCCTCAGCAGAACCCCTAGGCACCCACCCACCCACCCAGCATAATAATAATATAATAATAATAATGCAGGACCTGTTCAGAGGTAATTTAATTGGCATGCAATTATCCTTAATGTTTAGCAGTTAGCACACACGGTTAGCACACACACACACACCGGAACACACACGCATGCATTGTCTTTGTAGGATCGCCGATGCGATTCGTCTCTGCGCTTAACACATCCCGTCGTCCTTCCCCCCAAGGGCAGCCAGGAGCAGACAGGCGTTGGCGAGGGCCGCGCCCGGGGACCAATCCAAGTGCTCTTGCCCGTCTTCGTCAAGGACGCTACAGCGTTAGCGATCTGTTGTTGTGCATGTTTTTCCATTGGGTTTATCTTATCGGGGGGGAAACCCTTGCGAGCACGGGGAGAACATGCAAACTCCACACAGAAAGGCCTGGGAGATACCCCACCTGGGTACCTGGCATCATGGAAACCTGGTCCCCAAGCTGGAATCGAACCCTGGACCTTCTTGCTGTGAGGCGACAGTGTTAACCACTACACCACCGTGCCGCTGTTTCAGCAGCCCCATCCCCCCCACCACTATAGGACATCCTGGCTGGTGCTCAGGGAGGACGTAGTGGGACAGGAGACCTGGTAGATCACCTGAGGAACTTACACATTCAAAACAAGTGAAGTAACTCAGCACATTTGTTTTGGTTAGGGTTAGGCACCAGGGCCTCGTTTCCCAAAAGCATCTCGAGGCTAAGATGATGGTAAAATTAGTTCATAAACAAAGTTCATGCATGTTATTCCTGTGGTCTAAAAGGCAGAACAAGAAATATGACTGTACATGAACAAATCTCTTCCAAATCCAGTGTGGTGGGGACGTCTGATTTATGCCGCGTTCTAGTGAAACTCCGAGGTTGGAAGCTCCCAGTTGGAAAATTGGAATTGGGACCTCAATGGTTTCCAGTGCCCTGCTTGGGAAAAAAACCTACATACAGTATGTAAGATATGTAGTTATATATCGTATAGCTCCGCTCTGCGTCTACTGCAATACTCTTCCATATCAGTATTAGCACTGAATACATTTTCACATGCACCTTTACACACCTCATCTGCCTGGCCACACCCCCATCCACTCCTCTACATAAGCAGGGGTGTGGCCATACACGGCAAGTGCCTGTGTAACCACACTTTGAGATTGCTGAAATATTGAAGAAAGGAATAGGAGCTACGATGAAGGAGCTACGTTGACATTATATCTTTGTTTTCTCTCTCACTATTTTTGAGGAAATACAGCGATAATGTCTTCGAAACTGGGGTGTCTAGAAGATGATGATCATTCTGACCTCCACCGGCATTTTCGTATTAGGGGCTCGTGTCGCTGGCCTAATCCCCACCTACATTCCTCCAAGCTGCAGTTGGACAGGTATTACCTCCGCTCTGCAGTTGGACTTGAGAGGCGCTCGGCTGTTGTGAGAGCTAGCTGCCTCTCCGGGTGAGTGATGGTTTTGATATGCGAGCGCCAGTTGTGTTGCTATGGGGGGAATGGCTACACGACTTACGAAAGCCGGCTCCAGGCTGGTACCCTTTTTGCTGCCTCTTAGCGGCGTGGAGAGGGTTCTGGTTTGACGCCCACGCTACATGAGCTCCTCATCGGGAGCTCTATTTGCCTGGGACCGTATCCAGGAAACAAGACAAACGTCTTTCTCAGGTCTGCATCCCCTTAACAATTGTATGTATTGAGCCGTACTGTATTGTACCCATTCTGCAATCTGTTAAATAAAGTTTTCATTCATTCATCCGAATCTGCGGTTCAAACCCCCGGATCTCTGGACGAACGGATACTCTCTGTCACCATGCAAGGCCCCACCTTTCAAGATGAAAGTTACCCAGCGCGAGGGAAGTGGGTTTGGTGTTTCGTTATAAGAATTCCTCCACACTCTAGTCGGCTGCAGCCCATGAGGGAATTGTGCCGGCACCGCTGTGTCTGTTAATCACCGTTCTGAAGACTGTGTTGACTTCTTTCCTCTTCGGATGAGGAGAGGGACAGACGGCGGCTGTCTGAAGTGTTTCGGTGATAGCTGCTTGGCTTGCGTTCTAGCTGGGTTGTGCTACCTGTTAGCCAGTTAGCTGTTAGCTACGACGCTAGCTCTGTATGCTCGCTCGGCTGGGAACGTTAGCCTGATGCTACCAATTAGCCTGGAGTTAGCTGTTAGCTTATGCTATACCGTTGAACATTAGCCGTGAGAATAGCAGGCCATAACACTTTATAGGTATAAGGAGGAGGGTGAACATGATGTTTGGCATTAAAAGGAGTATGTATATAAAATATGTATTGACTGGTCAGACTCATGTGTGTCTTGTTGAGATGTCGGGGGAATGTGGGAAGCGGAGCTGTGTTGCATGTTGTGTGTGTAGCAGTTGATGGTCGGGGTGTGGGGAATGGAAGTTCACAGGCTTGGCTTCTTCCATCCCACTTTTCCGAACCATGGGTGGTGTCCGTTGTTGCTGTTGTCTATTGTTTTGTGGTGGTTGTAGTGCTGTTTTGTGGTTGTCTTGTATTGTATAGGTTGTATGGTTTGAAATGAACAAATGAAACTAATACTAACACTTGTTTAGTTTAAGAAGAGGGGGCAGGTAACCATAAGATTTATTCTTCTTCCTGCTCCTTTTGCCCATGGTAGAACTGTATTTATGATTTTGTATGAAAACTGTATGATTGTATTTTCCATGTGGCAAATAAAAACTCTGAATCTGAATCTCTGACTACGACATCATCTTTGACAGAGGATGTAGTCGGCCCTGCACCATGATCGGCTGTTGGAGGGGGGCGTCTTAGCTTCTTTTGCCCCGCCAGCGAGGACCTTCGTCAACGTGGAGACCAGTGTTGCGGTCCTCTCAGCCTGCGTTCATTGGTGCAGGTAAGGGTCCGTTGGACACTTCTCCCCTCTTTCTTCCTTCCCTTCTGAATGTTTTGTAATAACGATGTTTTTTCCAAAACGAATGTTGCTTCACTACATTTGGGGATGTGACATGTGTTGTGTGTGAATTGTCTTGATCGCTGGTATAGCTTTCTCTCTACCTAGAAAACGGCGTTGGTTTTTACATGAGTAAAAATGAACTGGTTTTGTTGTATGATGAGAAGTTGTGTGTTCATTTTCCCTGGCCCCCCCCCCCCCCCCCCCCCTCCCCTTAAACATGATTTTGTTTACAATATATTGTTTCACTATGTTTGTGGGGATACGGTGTAACCCCTCAGCTTCTGCTGGGGTTGTGCTCCTGCTTAGAGAAGCAATTTTTTTCTAGAAAAGATTGTTTGGTTGCTGTCATGTGGACTTAGCAAGGCCTGTGGCCAGTACTTAATCGAGGACTTGTGTCTTCTCTAGTTATGAAAAACGACGTTCCTCTTACGGTAGTGAGAGTGTACTTTTGCCTTTTTTGTTGTGATGGAGGGTTGTGTGTGTCGTTAAGATCCACAACTGGGTTAGGTGTTGGCCTACAGAAGTCACATGTGTAAGCTCTTGTACCAGGGCCCTTAAAGGGGCCCTCTCTTGGTCTGTATTTTTCTTCCTTTAGGAAAGGTGTAAAAATTCAGATGGCAGGTTCGCACATGAGTCTATGTGAATCTGTTAACGCTTCATGTAGCACGCTATGACTGGTGTCATGGCTCTGCTTTGTCATTGCATCGTATCAGGGGTGAGGGGTCATGAGGGGGTGAACTGGTAAAACCTTCCTCCCCTTTTTATGATTGGTCAGGGGTCAAAACCTCCTGTCCTTCGGGCTTCCTGTCATGTTGCTGGATCAGCGCGTCACAGGGTAGGGAGGGGGGGGGGGGGGGGGTTTCCTGGTCCCACGCCATATTGGGCGGTGAGCCACGGAATTCCCCCCGCCATAGAGTACGTCACTGGGCGCGTTTCTATTGGTTGTGAGACTTCCGTGAGTTATTCAGGCTCCATGTTGTGGACCTCTGTTACAGGGAGTTTCAGAGCCTCCTCCTCAGGGAGTTTCAGAGCCTCCTCCTCAGGGAGTTTCAGAGCCTCCTCCTCAGATTGTCAAGGTGAGTAGAACTTAAAAAGAAGTTCTGGGGGAGCTCCAGTAGCTCACCGCGTACCTTGAGCGCTATTTCGGCGCCGGGGACAACCGTGCTCGTCACGGATCTGGGGTTTAGCGAGTTCGAATCCCGGACTGCAGCCGTGCCTTTCCCAGAGTGTCTTCCCCCCCCATCTGAACCCCTTCAGCCTGTTTCTGTCGGTCATTCTTGACCAGAGTAAATGCAACAAACGCAAAAAAGAGCCAGCGGAATGGCCAAAGTTTAAAAAATAAAAAGGAGTTCTGCTCTGTTGTATGTGTATTGAACTTGGTGGGTGATGCAACGCAGTAGAGACGATTTGTTCTTCTGCTCTGCTCCCTACTAGTAGTGTGTACAGGGGGTGTGCAGTCGCACAGGGCCTCGCGGGAAGGGGGGCCTCGCACAAAAAAAAATTAAAATAAATAAAATAAAAATATCTTTTATTTATTATTTTTTTTATTTATTTATTTTATTTTTTATTTTTTTGCGAGGCCCCCCTTCCCGCGAGGCCCTTTTTCATCACAGACCTAAAATCTAGTTTTGCTTATATGCTTATATATTTCACATTAGACACGTTTGTAGAATGTGTCTGACTTGTTCCTGGCTCTGCGGCTCTGCAGATACACTATTGGAGGCAGCTCTGAGGCTCTGCAGCAGAATTGGTTTCAATGAGGGGAGGGGTTACAGGTAAGGTAGCGTCTGACTATTTCGTGCGTGCAGCATTGGAGGTTATGCCAGCCAAGATAAAGAGGACATCGTTCGGCAGATGGACTGAAGATGAAAGTTGTTGCATTTTAGACAGTTCAGTCAGGCTAGCCATCCCGGCTAAAGGCAGCTTTAGCTACGTTATAATATTGAGTGCTAACGTGTGGTTCAGTCGGGATAGCCATGATGATGTCGGCTAGTAGCTAGCTTAGCTAAAGGCTAACTAGCGTTAGCTAACCTAGAGAGAGCGCGTGCAGCATTGTTATGCCAAGATGAAGAGGACGGTCGTTTGGCAGATGAACTTCGTCAACTCCACGCGGTTGTCTCCATCCTCTTGGACGTTTGGTGAGTTTTTAATGCACTCTATTCTATTCCCGCCGTGGATATCTCTCTCTCTCGGGAGCCAAACGGGCCGGCTAGGTAGTAGCTAACGGTGTGTGGCCTGGTGTCAGCACCTGGTGCGAGGGAGGTGAGCTTGGTGTTTCATTATGAGAATATCTCCATGCTCAAGTCGGCTATAGTCCGCGAGGGACTTGTTGCCGGCACCGCTATGGTAAACACCACTCTGTAGTGGGACGTGTATTGCCTTCTTTTTCCCTTCTCTCTTCGTATGAGAAGAGGAAAACACAGCGGCTGTCTGAAGTGTTGGCCTGTATTGCTTTTCTCACGTTGTACAGTTTTTCAGTGGTAGCCGCATAGCTTGCTTCTGCGTTAGCTAGTGGTTAGCGATAGCCGGGTTGAGCTAACTGTTAGCCAGTTAGCTGTTTAGCTACGACGTTAGCTGCTCGTTTTCGCTCGGCTGGGAACGTTAGCTTGATGCTATCAGTTAGCCTAGAGTTAGCTGTTAGCTTGTGCTACGACCATTGACATTAGCCGTGAGAATAGCAGGCCCTGGCACTCTGACTACGACATCATCTTTGAGAGAAGATGTAGTCGGGCCTGCACCATGACAAGGCTCCGGCCATAGCTTCTTTTTGTCCCGCCAGCGAGAGGCCTTTCGTCAACGTGGAGACCTGTGTTGCGGCCTTTCGCCCTGCGTTCCTTGGTGCAGGTAAGATGTCCATTGGACATTACCCCACTCTTCCTTCCTTCCCCTCCCGAATGTTTTGTTAATAACAATGTTTTTTTCCAGGCAAAACATATGTTACTTCACAACATTTGGAGATACGACATGTGCTGTGTGTGAATTGTCTTGGTCGTTTGTGTAGCTTGGGTAGCGTTGGCCAAAGCTGTGTGTGGCCTGGTGTCAGTACCTGGCTACACTATTTGCAGTTAGCCTATTTAGCTGATGTCGGCCATTGGCTCCTTGCTACTTTGTTTTCTCTGGTATAGACCCTCTTCTCTTTGGATTTAAGTGTTGATCTTTGTCCTTTTGGATCTATGTATATTCATGTTGCCTTTGTGAAGTTATCTTTTCCTTCTGTTTTGTTATTCCATTAAAAGTTGAATATCCTTTAGGGGCTCATCTTTGCTTATCTCTCTCATACATGCTCTCTCTCTAACACACACACACATGCTCTCTCTCTCTAACACACAAACACACATGCTCTCTCTCTCTCTCTCTCTAACACACAAAATGACATGCTCTCTCTCTATATATTTCTCTCTCTTTCTAACACACATATACATGCTCTCTCTCTAACACACACACAAACAGACATGCTCTCTCTCTATCTCTCTCTTTCTAACACACACAACTGTGCAGCGATAACACTGTATATTGACTGTAGAACGGGAGCTCTCTCTCTCTCTTGCTATATGTTGACTGTATCATGCCCAGCCTCGGGCAGCGCTATTATTTAAGAATATCTTGACTGTATGTTTTTTTTTACCTTTTAGGGGGGGGGGGGGGGTCCTCGCGTTTAAATCTCGCACAGGGCCTCGCATTTCTCCCAGGCGGCCCTGAGTGTGTATATTGGGTCAGAGCCTCCTCCTCAGGGAGTTTCAGAGCCTCCTCCTCAGTGAGTTTCAGAACCTCCTCGGTGAGTTCAGAGCCTCCCTCTCAGTGAGGGAGCCTCCTCAGAGTTTCAGAGCCTCCTCCTCGGAGAGTCCTAGTCCAATTGTTACATAGCTCAATGTTGCAATATGTCTTTTCAATTTATTGCTCACGTGGGAAGTCTCTCTGGGGGTTCCCCGTCCCCTCCTTTATGGAGCAGGTTGACGGGGTATTGTTTAGGGAATTCCCTGACTCCTCGCCTGTAATGGTCGGTTGAGTCATGGGATTCCCCCCGTCATAGGGTACGTCGCTCCCCATCCCCTCTTTTATGGAGCATGGTTGACGTGACAGGGTGTTTTCCCTCAGCCGCGTCGTATGGGACCCATGTCCGTATTTTTCTGTGAAAAAGGCGGCTTCTTGTCGTTCTCCCAGGCGGCTTGGAGGAACGGTATCTGGGTTCTTGTTAGAATGTCCATTGATATGTTTTGGGTCTCGACGTGTACATAGTGCTGGCCCTGGGTGCTTCTGATAGGAACCACGCATGGGCTTGTGCGCCTTGGTTGCTCATCATTGAAACTGCGTTTTTATGGGGCAACTGGGATGGAGTTTGTCTCTTCCGAGCGCCAGTGTACTAGGTTTGTCTCGATGAATTCTCGTTCATATCTGGGGGATGTTAACAGAATAGATCAAAGCATTGGTAGAGGGGTCTCACACCCTTGGGGTGGGCCACCGGGCGCAGTACGAAGGGGACCGTCTGGGTGGCGCCCTCTATAATGTTTTGGATCGACACGCGTACCTACCCCCCTCCTGGGACTGGGGATGGCGGCGTGATTAGGGCACGGGACTGATTCTGGTCGTGCCGGACCAGGTCAGTTAACCCGTTGTCCGCCGGGGCGCAGATCTGCTGTTCTGGTACCCTGAGGGACTTGTGCTTTTTTCGGGGGGGAAAATGCCGGGTCGGCCCGGGCGTTGCGGGGTTTGACGTTATGGAGATGTTCGTGGTTGTGTTACTATGTGTTACCCCTCACTGTTGCTTGGTCCATGTTGTGTTGTACCTTGCGCTGTGCTGAGGGAGCCTGGTCCTTCTCCATTCTTTTTCGCCCCTCTCTTCTCCTGCTTAGGCAGGGCTGGGAGGGGGCTGTTGAGGTGGTTCTTGTAGAACTCCTATGGCATCCCTGTGTACGTCCCGGTCCGCCGGGCCCGGGTTCAAAATTGTTTTCGTCGACCCGTTGGCCTGGGTTAACCCTTTTTTGAAAACTGAAACACTTGTACTGCGGTATAGCCAGTGTATACCCGCAGTTGTGTTTTGGAGTTTTTTCTTGGGGGGTTATAGGAACAACCGCCTCATGTTAGAACCAAGGGAGTGGTTGGTTCCCTGGTGTGTTGGTAGCGGAGTCAACTCTCGGGGTAGGCCGGGTTTGGCCCCGTCTACCTGTGAGTGTGCCCCCGCACCTTTCATGACGTCTGCCAATCATGTCAGCCTTCTCTGCCTCGGCCCCTCTAGAGAGTCAAGGTTTTTTTTGTGGAGGCTGCGACATGGTGCACAACATGCCAGCATACGCCCCTTCCGCCGGGGTGCTGTTTCAGCAGACCCCTTTGGCGCCTGTCTAGTCCACAGTGCTCCAGGCTCGGGTCAAGTGGCCTGTTGCCTGGATTGAGGGATCAACCTCTTTTGGGGGTCGTCTCCCCGGTGTGCTGCCTGGTCCCGCTGTGGGTGTAGCCTCTTGAGTGCTTCGGGTGGCGTGCTGTAGGGGGGAAGGGCCTGCTCTTGGATGGGCCCTGTCCGAATACGCTGGCGATGTGGGGGGTGGTGTCACTAATGACCGCCTGGTGGGGTCTCGATGATGCGGCGTCGTTGGCCTCTCCAGGCCCCCTTTTCCGGGGGGGTCCAGTCCCTTCCTGGGTCTGGATCCTCCTTCGCGCTCCGCTGCTACGGCCTTGCCACGGGGTTGGGCTTTTGCATTTGTCGAGCTTCCGCTCTGCTCAGCTCCTGTATTGCAGTAGACGCAGAGCGGAGCTATACGATATATAACGTACGGTTATTTATATAACCATAGTTATATGAGTATAGTGACGCTCGGTGTCGGACTCACTGAGGACCCCGTGGTCTTGCCTTTGTGGTGAAAGACTTGGGAAGGAGCTGTTAGTATGGCCACACCCCTGCTTATGTAGAGGAGCGGATGGGGGTGTGGCCAGGCAGATGAGGTGTGTAAAGGTGCATGTGAAAATGTATACAGTGCTAATACTGATATGGAAGAGTATTGCAGTAGACGCAGAGCGTCACTATACTCATATAACTATGGTTATATAAATAACCGTACGTTTGTCTAGAGGAGAGGCATGTGAAAAGCAGATGGTGTTTGAGTGACTGGTTTCTGAACACAATATATGCTTAGGTATACTGTAATATAAATGGTGCATTAAATAGTGCTTTTATCCAAAGCGCTTTACAATTTTGTAACTCATATTCATATATATATTATATATATATATATTGTGGCAGATAGGTATATATATAGGTATATATATATATACAAGAAGACGAAGAAGTCTATTGTTTTGACTTGCGCGTCAGAATGAATGGCAGCGGTACACACATTACCAAAACCTTTCTCAAACACTTTTCCTTGGGATTTTTATAAAATTCTGACCTGTAGGCCTACTACATATATATAAAATATATATTTTTTTATTGTCTAAATAATTAAATCTAAATAAAACTAAGAAACGAATTGAAGCCAGTCCAATATAGAAGAGTTTTGTTCCATTTCCAGCAATCGTTTGAAAATAACCCCCCTGCGTGAGATTATTATGAATCTACCTGTGTGGATAGCGGTGGAGGGTCCGTTAAGTTAGTTCTGTACACCAGCTGATCAATGGAGCAGACCTGCACTCCCTCCTCCGCGGATGTCTTCTGAGGCCTGTTGTGACTCTGCCAGCCACCAGGATGGGTCTGGAGCCTCTCTCCCTCTACCGCCAGATGTCTGCCCTCCGCTGTGTTCTCTATAGTTCTAGTTCTGGAGTTTCAGGTCAGAGATCGTAGAAATAAAACGCATATATCTTTTTATTTCCATGTCCAAAATACTGTCCTCCATTGAAGCACTCATCCAGTCATGTTCGTTCCATGGTCTGTAACCGTGTAATCTGCCCGTGCGTCATCTTCTGCTCCTGCTGTCGGACTCCAAAGGCCTCATGGAAAGTTTGTGTAGTTCTCTTTCTTACAATATGGCTGCCTGTAGCATAGCAACCACTGTTTTGTACATGGCAATGGAAGAGGCAACGGTTGCTATTTGTTGATATATGAGAAATATACCAACAAAAACATAATAATATGGTGTCTTATTACTGGAATATAGTCACAGTAGAATATAGTAGTGTCCTGCTTTTCCAGTGTTTTACATACGCTACCACTGCATTTTACAATTATAAATATAATCATAATTAGAAATGAGACATTTTAATTTGAAAATGATTACAATGATTACAGGCAGCCATGCTGGAAGAAAGAGAGCCACACAAACGATCCGTGCCAGGCCTCTGTTTCATCAGGGCAGCGGAGTGATGGTGGTTACGTGGCGCCACGACAACCTGTCACTGGAGAAGAATTCAGCGGGAGGCCGATGGATGTTCTAAAAATAATGCTCTTTATTCACACAATTAAAACCAACGTGTTTTGGCAACATGCCTTCATCAGGGTTACATGACAATGGAAAGAACAATGGAGCTTGAATACCCATATAAAATGGCCACCACAGTGAAAATGGCCCCCCAATTGACAACCGACAAATCAGAGAACAGGTTAAATTCCTAGACTCACCAATGAAATATCCACATATCCATGATAGAGGCATCAGCCAGTAACTATACAAAACATAAAAACCTTTAATCAGAGCAGCATAACTGGACCACATACCACTTTAACATAACCTTTAATCAGAGCAGCATAACTGGACCACATACCACTTTACCATAACCTTTAGAGGTCAATGGATTGAGGTATGAACGCTCCCAAGCTAGAACTCGGAAGTGCTGTTATTTTGATCAAACTTTACTTAAGTAGAAGTACTACTTTGATCAAACTTTACTGTTACTTTGATCAAACTCTACTTGAGTAGAAGTACTGTTACTTTGATCAAACTTTACTGTTACTTTGATGAAACTACTTGAGTATAAATACTGTTACTTTGATGAAACTGTACTGTTACTTTGATGAAACTCTACTCTAGTAGAAGTACTGTTCATTTGATCAAATACTTTTCCACTTTTACTTAAGTCGAATTTTGAATGGAGGACTTTTACCAGAGTACTATTTCATCTGGGTATTTCTACTTTTACTTACAGTAAGTAAAGGGGGATTCAATGGGGATTCATTAAAAACCAGGCTTCTCATGTTAAGAGGCGGCTAATGGGCAATTAAGTTGGTGCATGAGGTCCAACATCAGTGTTGAGGTAGGGGTGGGTCTATGCAAGAGATATGCCTTGAGTCTTTTACTATTAAGCCTGTAGGTCCCCCTTTAGGGGGACCCTGCTTTTCTTTATCATAAATCGATCAATAGAGACCGTATTAGATCCCCAATTATCATATCATGGGGTATCATTGGAAAGCCACACTCATTGGCTACAACCCTGTGCAAAGACTTTCGAGATCGCCAAATGATTGACGGAGCTAAAGCCCCGGGAGTCGGGGGTGGTAATGTGTACTTTTGCGTACTTTGGGGCACGCCTCAAATCGGCATGTAACTCGAGAACCGCTGAACGGATTTTGTCACCTGAAAGGGCAATCGATATTGTATTAAAAGAAAAGCAGAAGAACCTCAATGTTTTCATGGTGTTATTCACCGGCACAGATGAAAAAATTCTCCCTTTTTTCATTACAATTTACTCAAGCCTAGTAACTGACACTGGAAATACATACCCCCAGGTCCCTAGATGTTCCTAGATACCAAGAACATGCAAATTGGCCTTGTAGAAGTGGAGCAATCTTCCATTTACTTAGGCATGTACCTTTAGGCGAGATTTCTGAAAATAGGGCTACAGCTTAACAGGTTAAAAGAATAAGAGTAACCACACTATCAAGTCTAGTTCTGTGCTTGCTTTGACTATGAGTTGGAGATTGACTTGTTGCTGTCACTTTTTCCACAAAGTTGGTCTCCCGTTCAGTGTCCCTGGAGCTGGTCCAGGATGTCTCTCCTCAGTAGTCATGTGGTCTCGGCTCTGTAGCTTTGGAAGAGACTTGTTCATGTTCATGGTCTGAAATGTCCCGGATCATATGAATAACATCTGTGTAAAATTCAGTTGAAATTCCCTGTTTTAAAGTTGACATATTTTAGTCCTTTTCAACACGCAATTCTTTCAGAAAATTTGCGTAAAAGTACATACCCAAGTAAATGGACAATTGCTCCACTTCTACATGTTCTTGGCAGTGGCATTGCGCAATATGTCTGGGCCCCCCCGCAGGGCAGACGACTCCCCTAAATCAATAATAAAGTGAGAAGATGTTGCGCGCTCCACGCGAGGTCCATCCCAGTACAGCCAACCCTAATGTCGAGCTCACCCTCCGCCTATGCAGGCTCTGACACTACTTGCAGTTTCAGTAAATCCTCGCAATTACAATGACCCATAATCTCGTGCCATGTCATATCGTGACTGGCCGTCCCGCTACAACACACATCATTATTATCATCACACTGGACATCGCGGCCACTTAAACCATGTACTAAAGAAATTACGGATTAGATTCCAGTTCCAATGTAACCTGTAGGCTACTCGTACTGGTTATGGCGAATAAAACGTTATATTCTTCTAACCTGTCTCGGGTCTCGGCGGCTGTAACGTGGCTGGGGGCCTGGCTGGGCTGTCTGTCTGCCTGGACCGGCGTGTTGATAGCGGTGGACGCGGCGGCCGGCCTGGGTGGGAAGCTTACTGCCGATGCATTCTTCAGTAACGTTAGAGTCAGTCTACCTTTGCTGGGCTCCACTATCTGCTCCGGGGCCCCCCCGCACCGCAGGGTTGCGGGGGCCTCCGCTACGCCACTGGTTCTTGGTATCTAGGGACATCTATAAACCTGAGGGAATGTACTGCAGTGTCAGAAATATTGTGTCTGTTACTATGCTTGAGTAAATTGTAATGAACCAAAGGAGAATATAAATTATTATTATAATTTCTTTTTCTATCTTTGACGGTGAATAACACCATGCCAACATTGACCAGACGTGAGAAATCAAGTGTACTAAAGATCTAAGCAAATTAATCAAGGCCAGATGATTTACAGGTTTTTTTGTAGATACAGTACTGAATTTTGCCATCTGGACACATGCCATTTGAAATATGAATATGGAATATCAGGCCTATGAATGACCTTATTATGGCCAAGTCATACATCTTTGGATCGGGCCAAATCTCCTCTTTCCAATGGCAGAGTTAAATCTGGATTTAGTACCACCAGGCGCCCGTTACAGGGCAGCAAACACCGTGAATGAAATCAACTAAGTACAGTTACTTTTGTATAATGTCCATAGCTCCGACATTTTTCACCAGATTGCGACGCATTTTTTTTTAGACGTTCACAGAAAGGTAAAGAAACAATATACGTTGTATTTTATGGCAATAACATTCAGGTTTGTTTGACCCGTGAGATATAATCACTAAAAGAACAATTTTTCATTCATGTCAGCCGGCTGCAGCTTTGACAGCGGCTGGTGTGAGCTGGGTAGTGTAGTTCTAGAAATCTCGACGTCCATCGAAAGCCCTGGGTTCCCTCTTTCTTAGGACTACAAAGATTTCATGACGGCGTCATTTCCTTGCGTCTAAATCATCCGGTGTCCGATGCAATGCACTGAGATTTCTATAAACTCATATTTCGCTAATAACACTTCAAATCATTGGTAAACAAACGTAGTGATGAAAATATACACTTTGACTGCTGTTTTGATAGGGTTAGGGTCTTTACTCTTGACTACATTTGAAACATTAATTAATACGGACTGTATTGATCTATTTATGACGTGAAATAAATATCAACCCAGTACCGGGCCGATCGGGCTTATTAATTTAGGTCTTTGAGGTCCTTAGCTGAAAGAAAACACCCAGATTATGCATTCTAGCAGCCTGTATGCTTCTGTTTCAGTCCTGTTCTCATTATAGCAGCCAGTATGCTTCTGTTTTAGTCCTGTTTTCAACAGCCTGTTTTCTGTGCCTGTAACGAGCGAACCGCTTTTATGGTACAAATATGATATTATCTAGCAGTGGGAAATTCAGATCAAACTGTCAAACTAGATGTTGCAGATCTGACTCAAGATCCAACAATAGCATATCAAATTTCTAGCAATACCATATAAAAAAAAATACCTAACCTAACCTTAACCTTAACCTAATACTAACCTTTTTTTTTTGATCCACTTTTTCTCCCATTTTTCTATATTTTTCTCCCATCCCAATTTCGTATCATCCAATTCAACCCTCCCCTGTCACGAACGCTGTTTCTTGCCTCCCACAAGCCGGCTGCAATGTGGACTAAGTCATACATAGCACAAGTCCCCTCCGGTACTTGAGGTAACAGCAGTCGCATCTTTTCACCTGCGCAGCTCGATCTCTCAGTGTCGAGGAGTAACGCGTGGGAGGCTCACGCTGCCCCCGACACTTCCTGATTCTACTGCGCAGGCGCACCAACCGACTTGTAGGAGTCGCTTGTTCACAACGTTCGATCCCCACCCTTCAGTTTTCCCTCCCCGTAATACGGCCAATGTGTATTACTGCGGACGACCAGCTAAACTGAAAACAATGTGGAGAGCTGGATTCGAACACGCAAATCCTAGCGTCTCCACACTGGTGGCGAGTGCCTTGCCCACTACACCACCTAGCCACCCACCTAATACTAACCTTAACCCAACCTAACCTAACCTTGATTTGATTTGATTTGATTTTTATTTGTCTCGAACATAGAAACATAAAACAAGTTTAAAAAACAAAAAGGTAATTAGTCAAAGACTATTTCCATACAATAAGTGTTCGAGAAGGAATAGGGGGAAGTAAAACAACTTATCAAGCCCTGCCCCTTCCTTACAATGTTTGACATTATAATTTAATAAAAATAAAAAATATATAACAAATAATAAAAAATTAAATAAAAGTACACGTTGTAGCCAATGAGCGTCCGCTCCGAAAGAGATCCCACATGGGCGGGTGACACAAGAAGACGAAGAAGTCCATTGTTTTGACTTGCGCGTCAGAATGAATGGCAGCGGTACACACATTACCAAAACCTTTCTCAAACACTTTTCCCTGGGATTTTTATAAAATTTTGACCTGTACTACATAAGACTTCAGGCTATGGAACCGCTGTGTTTTCCAGCTCCTACCTCTATGCTGGAAATTAAAAACAGGCATCTGGCAACCACTAACTGGAAATGTGAGTACACACAACTTTTACTTCAGTGTGTTCAACCCTCTGTTTCTCTAATAGATTAGCAGATCTTTATTGTCTTAGCAACTTCAGAATGTTATCTTTCAAAAGAGACCAGACTCATGCATGTGCTATAAGTATAAAGTATAAAGCTAAGCTTTGCAAAAAATTTATGCAGTCGTCAAAAACAAAAATGGCCCCATTTTTGCATGATGCTTAAGACGTTAATGGGATAACTATATATAAAACATTATACACTGTTATCTTCATTTTAGGGTAAATACGTTTTGCGGCTCCAGATAAATTTTATTTCATCTGAGGGGGGAAAATGGCTCTTTGATAGTAACGGTCGCTGACCCCTGACCTAACCTAACCTTTACCTTAACTTTAACCTAATAATAACCTTAACCTAACCTAATACTAACCGTATCCTAACCTAATACTAACATTAACCATAACCTTAACCTAACCTAATACTAACATTGTAGGAATGCGGTAATATAGTGAAAACGGAGCCGTGTTCCGATGCAAAAATACTATTTTATTACGCACTCTACTGTCGCACAACAACACTGCCATTCCTCTTTCATTCGTCTCTCTTAAACTACGTCATCCCCCGCTAAGGATCATGGGAGATGTAGTAAACACCACATAAGGCTAGGATGCCGTGAATTATGTCCCAGTAGCCACTACACACGTCCCCCCAGAATTTACAAGAACTGGCCCCAAAAAACGCTCTGACGACCCGCCCAAAACGACTCCGGTACCCCTGGGCAGGCACAGGAAACCGAGGCAGTGGTAAAGCAGTAGGCAATAAGCCTCATACTCTAATTACTTTTTGAAATGTTAACCGCCGGGTAATACATGTCGTTACTGGCGACACTGGACTTGAGATGTTGTTAAGCCTCACGGGACCTTTTGTTGTGAGTTCATATTACTAAGTTTAATTTCAAGACGGTTATGTGCTAATGGGTATATGTAGGTGTACATGTTTATTCATACATGTGTGCACATTACATTTATGCATTTTAAGCGTTGATATTACCCCTGAAAAAAAAAGATATTAAAAAAAAAGGGTGTGTATATATATATATACATGTTTTGAAATGCTTAAAGGAGATGTTCGTACCCACACCTTTAAGTACTTAACCTAAACCTTGTAGGGAGCCCGGCTCCGCTTGGTAGGATAGGGTATGGTACTACGCAAGATTACGGGAGGATTTATAGGCCAGGGGGATTTTTTTTTTTTTTTTTTTTGGGAAGGGGGGTGGGGGGGGGGGGGGGCATTAAGGGGAAAAGGGAGGGGTTCAGACAGGACTGTTTTTGTGAATTGGTTTATAATGTTTACACATCTAGGTATTGTATACCATGTTTTCAGGTATCCCAGTGTCCTACTAAACAGCTATACCAACCACATGGGTGAATGACATACTCGTTTCTGAGTTGGAATATTAATGGTCTTAACCGGCAAGTTAAACGCCGTAAAGTGCTTAGCTTCATCAGAAGACATCAAATAGACGTGGCCTTCCTGCAAGAGTCTCACTTGGATGACGCAGAGCACAGTAAACTGGGGAAACAATGGCAAGGGCAAATATTTTTCTCCTCATTCACATCGTCAGCAAGGGGGGTGGCTATTCTGGTAAGAAGAGGGATCCCCTTCCAACCGAACCTAGTTGAAAAGGATAAAGGGGGAAGATATATTTTAGTCAGGGGATATATGGGAGACCAACTGGTCACTATGCTGAATGTATATGGTCCGAACCACGATGACCCTAACTTCTATGTGAACCTTTTTCTTAAAGTGACATGCGCCCCTTCAGAACTTATAATTGGTGGTGACTTTAACCTGGTATTAGACCCTGCTATGGACAGATCCTCCCCTACCCCTAAACCTTTGACCTCAGCGGCCAAGGCTCTTAAAAAAGAACTTATGGATCTTAATTTGTTGGATACATGGCGGGAGGGGCATGCATCTCAAAGGGAATACAGCTTCTACTCACACATGCACAACAGCTACTCTAGGATTGATACGTTCTTTATACATACAGCAAAACTCCATCTTGTTTCGTCCTGCGAATACTTAGCCATGACACACTCAGACCACGCCCCCCTTTTGACTAAAATAGCCTTAAGCGACTCTCACACAAACTCCAAACGCTGGAGGTTTCCTAATTTTCTAAATAACGATGAGGATTTTGTCAAATTAATTAACAAACAGTTGGACTGGTATTTATTGAGTAATAGGGGCTCGGCCTCACCAGCTATAGTCTGGGAGACCCTTAAAGCTTACATAAGAGGCTACATTATTAGTTACTCTTCCTGGAAAAAGAAACAATATCAAACCAAATTACGCTCACTAGAGTCTGATATAAAAGCGCTTGAAAATCAACACTCCCTATTACAATCACAGACCTTATTGGTTCAGATAACGGCAAAAAAGGCAGAATATAACACTATCACCTCGCGAGAGGTAGAAAACGCTATGTCAAGGTTGAAACATCGCTACTATGAGCAGGGTGACAAGGCAGGGAAACTACTAGCGTGGCAAATTAGAAGGGAGGATGCCGCTAGGTGTATTCCGGCCATTAGGGTAAGCGACAAAGGGGAGTTGACCCGGAACCCACTGCTCATAAATCGGGCCTTCTCAGACTTCTACAAGTCTCTCTACTCCTCGCAGGGGGAGAAGAGACAGGAGATGTGTGAGTTCTTGGACAACCTAGACATACCTACGATAACAAAAGGCACAAGGGGGGTCCTGGACGAGGCGATAACTAAGCAAGAAATACTAGATGCCTTATCAAAACTGACGCCAGGGAAAGCTCCAGGGCCGGATGGCTTCTCCATAGACTTCTACAAGGCATTTATTAGCAAATTGATAGACCCTCTCCTAGAAATGTTCAACTACTCTATTGAGAATGACCAACTACCTGATACCCTTGAGCAAGCTCTTATTATAGTCCTGCCAAAACCAGGGAAGGACCCTACCTTATGCGGGTCGTACAGACCAATTTCGATCCTTTCCAACGAATATAAAATATTTACTAAAATCATAGCCACTCGACTTGAGAGAGTAACCTCCTCACTTATTAATACGGACCAGACCGGTTTCATACAAAATCGCTCATTAATAGACAACGTGAGAAGATTTCTTAACTTGACGCATTGTGCCAAATCCATAGAAGACCCAGTCATAGCGATCTCGTTGGACGCGGAGAAGGCATTTGACCGAGTAGAGTGGCACTTTCTCTTCGCTGTTCTACAAAAAATGAACTTTGGCCCAAATATGCTAAGAATGATCCATATGCTGTACCTTAACCCTACAGCCAGGATACAGACCAACTCAGAGATTTCACCTTCTTTCCCTCTAAGGCGCGGTACTAGGCAGGGTTGCCCTCTTTCCCCGACACTTTTTGCGCTGGTAATCGAACCCCTGGCTATAGCAATAAGGTCACATAAAGCTATTAGTGGGATCAAGGTGGGTCTTGAGAGCCATGTCATCTCTTTATACGCGGACGACATAGTCCTGTTTCTAACCAATCTCGACTCATCCATGCCTGCCCTTATGGAAACACTGTCAAAGTATAATGTAATCTCAGGCTACAAGATTAATGCACAAAAAAGCGTGGCCATGCCACTTAACTCACTAGCCGAAAAAATGCCAAGGTCCAATTTCCCCTTCCAGTGGAACTCACAATTTGTAACATATTTGGGTCTAAAAATCCCGAACCAAATAGATACAATTTTCTTACTAAATCATGACCCACTACTTAAAAAGGTGGAGAAGGACCTAGATAGATGGATGCAGCTGCCTCTCTCGCTAATCGGACGTGTGAACTGCATTAAGATGAACATCCTACCTAAATTTCTCTATCTTTTTCAAACCCTCCCTATATCTATACATAAGAACTTCTTCAAGAAATTACAAAGGATAATATCTGCATTCATATGGAGAAGGAAGGTCCCTAGAATTAAAATTAAAACCCTATATAATTCCCCCCAGTGTGGTGGACTGAAACTCCCGGACTTCCAACGCTATTACTGGGCTGCACAGACAAGGGCTCTGTGGATTTGGCAGAATGAGTCGACTAATTCCCCTGCCTGGAGACAAATAGAACAATGCCATATGATGGACGTACCGCTGGCCGGAATTCCTTTTATCAGGAAGTACCACACCCTGAAGAATTGTTCAGATAACCCATTTATTAAACACACAGCAAGAACATGGTTTGAGATTCAGACACATCTTGGTAGCTTTATTGCATTTCACAGGAAGACTCCCTTCCACAACAATCCAGCTTTGCCAGAATCACTTAGAGATGGCATCACCAAGAAGTGGTACACTCAGGGAATTAAAACTTTTGGGGACCTATTTGATAATAACATACTTATGTCCTTTGAACAGTTACGTGCCGCCTTCCACCTTCCAACTACTAATTTCTTTAAATACCTACAGGTCAGACACTTCATAGGTACAGGTCAGGGAGGAGACGCCACTCTTCCAAAACCCCTCCTCATAGATGATATTCTAAAAGGAGTTATTCACACTAGAGGCATCCTATCATTAACATATGATAGAATCCTGACCAGTACAGAAATTATACCCCTAAATGCCAAGAACAAATGGGAGCGGGACCTGGACTGTACCTTTGATGAAGATGAATGGGAATCACTATGTGAGTCTGCACTATCTTTTTCATATAACACTCGACATAAACTTATGCAATTTAACATTCTCCATAGAACCTATTTTACGCCGGAAAGACTTCACAGGATGAATGAGGCTATCTCTGACCTTTGCCCTAGGTGCTCAACGGAAACAGGTAGCCTGCTCCACATGTTCTGGGAATGTAACAAACTGAGACCTTACTGGGGCTCAATTTGGGAGACTCTCGAAGAGGTCACAGGCCTTGAGATCCCATGTACACCTAAATTAGCATTATTAGGAGACATGTCTGACATTTCTCCAGATAAGAGAGGCAAGGTGCGGATCATTAAATTGGCCATGATTGCAGGGAACAAGTGTATTGCCATGCTGTGGAAAAGTGCTGAATCCCCCCCCATGTCTATGTGGCTTAGTGAAATCTCTTCGTACATGGCATCAGAGAAAATAATGTTCAATCTTAAGAAAAAACCACGTCTCTTTGATAAATGCTGGGCTGGGTTTAGGCAATACTTAGAACAGATTACATAGTAGGTTGATGATATAGGCTATTATTGAAGCTCCCTTTTGTCTTTCTGAAGGGTATATATTGCAATGAATGATACTGTAAATGTTATTAGTTGCTCTTTGAAGAGAAAAGATGTAATGGTAGACATTTATTTGTTTGGTGTAGAAGTATGGGCACCTGTTAGACGGGTGTAACTGGGTTTACAAAACTCAAAATGTGTAAAAAAAAAGAAAAAAATGAATTTGTCGAGGTCCTAGTCTGGGGGGAGGGAGGGGGGGTCTGGCCGATTTTTTTTTTTATCAGGGGGGGGGGGGGGGGGTTAGTATGCATCTATTTTTCTGTAACTCGGGGAGGGGGGGGGGGGCAGTTGGCAGCATTTCCTTTTGTATGGTTGTTGAACTGATGCTGTTAAACTGAAAAAAAAAAGAAAATACCTATAAACATATTGTTTAAAAAAAAAGAATGAAAAGGGAACTATAAAATAAATTGAAATGTAAATAAACAAGGTAAAGATAGAATTGACCGTTGAAATAGGGCCGATATGGGCCGATATAATTTTTTCTTTTTTTTTTTAAATGTAATATTATTTTTTCTTTTTACATGTTTTGGCCTTAAATTGTTTCAAAATATCAGTAATTTCTGAAAATAAGTTACAAAAGTAAAAAAAAAGTATGCGTTTTGGAAAGTAGCTCTTTGTTTGATTATCATAAAAAAGTGTTTTCTGTGCAGAGATGTCGACATCGGTGGATGTCGGTGCCGGCCAGAACAGCAATATTAATGTCGGTTATCGGTATCGGCCACCATTTTCACATCGGTGCATCACTATTCTTTTGGATGTTATAATTTTTTCTTTATTGTTTCTGTCTGTTTAATTGTTTTGTCTGAGATGTTTGTAAATCAAAAATGCAAATAAAAATATAAGTAAAAAAAAAAAAAAAGCAGTAGGCTGACACTGAACAGGCCTCGGACGGCAGGTCCGGGGGTCCGCCATAGCTAGAGTAGGCGTCGGGACTGCCCGACCAGGGGGGTGACCGCGGCGGGGCGGTTGGGCCAACTCAATGGGGCGGTCCAAATCCAGGTGAGCAGGCTTCAGGTGATCCACCGAGATCCGTTCTTCCCTCCCCCCCATGTCAACGACGAAGGTCTTATCGCCTGCCTTCACAACCCGGTAAGGACCATCGTAGGGTGGCTGTAGGGGGCCTCGATTGGCGTCGCAGCGGATAAACACGTACCCCGCTGCCTGCAGATCAGGCGGGACACGCACCTTCGGAACGCCGTGGCACGAGGTGGGGATGGGCAAGAAAGACTTGGCCTTGTCCAGCAGAGCATCCCGCTGTTCCAGTGCTGACCAGGAGGCCGTAACACAGGGAAAAAAATCCCCTGGGACACGGAGGGGTTGGCCGTATACCAACTCAGCTGAAGATGAAAGAAGGTCCTCCTTAGGTGCAGTACGGAGCCCCAGCATCACCCAAGGAAGTCTGTCGACCCAGCTGTCGCCTCGGATATCGGCCTTGAGAGCAGCTTTCATCGACCGGTGAAAACGTTCACACAGGCCATTGGCCTGTGGATGGTAGGCCATAGTGCGGTGGAGGGAGACACCCAACTGCTGGGTAATGGAAGTCCATAACGCGGAAGTGAATTGGGCCCCTCGGTCAGAGGAAAGATCAGAGGGAACACCGAACCGGGCGACCCAGGTACTGATGAATGCGCGAGCCACGTCAGCTGTAGTAGTCGCAGTGAGTGGGACAGCCTCCGGCCAACGGGTGGTCCTGTCTACCATCGTCAGAAGGTGAGTGTACCCCCTGGAGGGAGGAAGGGGTCATCAAACCGCTCCAACGGGGCCTTAACATGTCGATGGACCTTCGCGCGTTGGCATGCCATGCAGGTCTTGACCCAACCCCCAATGTCAACCTTCATCCTGGGCCAGACGAATTTCGCTGCCATTAGGCACTGTGATGGTTTCCTGCCCGGGTGCGAGAGGCCATGGATAGCCTCGAAAACTTGTCGTCTCCATGCCCGTGGAACCACTGGCCTTGGCTGCGCCATAGATATATCACATAGCAGCGTCGTGCCATCATCAAAGAAGGGGACGTCCGCCAACTGGAGGCCAGTAACCGCCGTCCTGCATGCCTGGATGTCTGGGTCTGAAACCTGATCCGCAGCCATACGGGCGTAATCAATTCCCAGGTGGACAGCACCAATGGCGGCCCGCGAGAGGCAGTCAGCCACGGGGTTGTCCTTCCCCGTCACATGCTGGATGTCAGTGGTGAACTCAGAGATGAAAGCCAGATGGCGTTGTTGCCTGGCAGACCACGGTTCAGACACCTTCGCCATAGCAAAAATCAATGGTTTGTGGTCTACAAAAACAGTGAAAGGGCGAGCCTCCAGCAGGAAACGGAAATGTCTGACCGCCAAGTACAGGGCGAGGAGCTCACGGTCAAAGGTGCTGTTCTTCTGTTCGCTGGAACGGAGTTGTCGGCTGAAGAATGCCAGGGGTTGCCAAATGCCCTTGACCAACTGCTCATAAACGGCTCCAACGGCATAATCCGAGGCATCAGTTGTCAATGCCACGGGAGCCTCAGGCACGGGGTGCGTCAGCATGGTTGCGCTCGCAAGGGCCTCCTTGGTATCCGAGAACGCCTTTGACATGTCGTCGGACCAGGCGATGGCATGCTTGGGAGTCTTGCCCTTGAGAGCCCCATACAGGGGGTGCATTAGGTGGGCAGCCTGAGGGATGAACCAATGATAGAAATTCACCATCCAGGAACTCCTGCAAGGCCCTAACAGTGGTAGGGCGTGGGAGCCGCAGCACCGCTTCCACCTTTACTGGTAATGGGACCGCCCCAGCAGTAGTGATGTGGTGGCCAAGGAAGTCTATGGCAGGCAGACCAAACTGACATTTTGCTGGGTTGATGATTAATCCATGCTCTCTGAGGCGACTGAAGAGGAGCCGGAGGTGTGTTAGGTGTTCCGCCTTGGACGTGCTGGCTACCAGGATATCGTCTAGGTAGACGAACACGAAAGACAGGTTGCGCAGCATGGCGTCCATTAACCTCTGAAAGGTCTGAGCCGCATTTTTGAGGCCAAAAGGCATCCTCAAAAATTCAAAGAGCCCGAATGGGGTTATAACTGCCGTCTTGGGGATGTCCTGAGGGCTAACCGGCACCTGGTGGTATCCTCTCACCAGATCCACCTTCGAAAAAACAGACGCGCCAGCAAGGTGGGCTGAAATATCTTGTATGTGTGGAACCGGGTAACGATCAGGTGTAGTGGCGTCATTAAGGCGCCGGTAGTCGCCACACGGACGCCAGCCGGCGTTAGCCTTTGGAACAAGATGGAGAGGCGAGGCCCAAGGACTGTCGGAACGACGAACGATGCCCAGTGCCTCCATGGAGGCAAACTCATTCTTTTTTTTAAACAATATGTTTATTGGTATTTTCTTTTTTTTTCAGTTTTACAGCATCAGTTCAACAGTTCAACAACCATACAATAGGAAATGCTGCCAATTGCCCCCCCTCCCCGAGTTACAGAAAAATAGATGCAAATTAACCCCCCCCCCCCCCTGAAAGAAAATTCAAAAAAACAATATAAACAAAAACAAAAACAAAAAAACTCGGCCAGACCCCCCCTCCCCTCCCCCAGACTAGGACCCCGCAAACTCATTCTTAGCGATGGTGAGCTTGTGTGGGTCGAGACGACGAGCCCTAGCATGTACTGGCGGGCCTTCCGTGGAGATGTAATGCACGACTCCATGCTTAGTGGCCGCGGACGAGAAGGTGGGTGTTGTGATGTCCGAGAACTCCAACAGGAGGCGGGAGAAATCATCAGTGGGCGCGACGGCGCTGGACAGTGTCATTGTGGCCGTGTCACTGCGCTCACATGCTAAGGAGCCAAAAGTCTCAGCATTGACGAGCCGGCGATTCCCCACGTCTACCAAGAGACTGTTGGCGCAGAGAAAGTCAGCGCCTAGGAGGGGAGTGGAGTAGTGGACACCTTGGCCAACACAAAATCCCAGGTGAAACGCTGGTCAGAAAAACACAATGCCACGGTGCGTTTGCCAAATGTAGGGATCGCACTGCCATTGGCAGCTTCAAGGGCGGGGCCCCGTCTCGCTGAGTGGAAATCCTGAGTGGACGCCGGCAATACGCTCACCTGGGCACCCGTGTCACATAAAAAAACGGCGGCCGGAAAGTGAGTCGGTGACGTACAGCAAGCCTGCAGGATGGCCAACACTCACGGCTGCTAATGAGTGGCAGCCAGTGCGTTTTCCCGACCCACTGTAGTTACAAGGTGGCAGACACTTCTTAGCTTTGTTCCCAAACTTTGCGTGGTAAAAACACAACCCCGACGGCCTCACCCGGTGGGGCATAGCCGCGGCAGAGATGGAGAGTGGCTGGAACCCCTGCTCATCAATGGTGTAGGCTGATGCTGCCACACACCTCTTCCCAGCTGAGAAAAATACATCTACTTCTCTAGCTAGCTGGCGAAAGTCAGTTTTGATGGAATTAGCCATAGGTAAACGAACATAGTCTGGTAGCTGTTGCAAGAAAAGCTCTTTAAATAGAAAACATGGCCCATGGTCACCCAGCAAAGCTAACATGTGATCCATCAGCTCAGAGGGTTTTGAGTCACCCAGTCCAGGTAGAGAGAGAAGCTGGCGAGCACGGTCAGATTCAGACAGACCGAAAGCCTTTTTCAGGTGTGTTTTTATAGCAACATATTTGTCATGTGTAGGTGGGTTTTCCAGCAAACTCACCACTCTCGCCGCAGTTGAGTTCGTCAGGGCTGCTACCACATAGTAGTACTTTGTGGCGTCCGCGGTAATGTCCCTGAGAGCGAATTGGGCTTCAGCTTGTGCAAACCAAGCGTTGGCGCTCTGCTCCCAAAACTCCGGCAGCTTGAGTGAAACGGCGTTCAAAGATCTGCGATCCGCGTCTTGTTGTTCATTTGACATGTTCAATGTAATCTCCGAAATACGTCCAAGAGAAAATCAGGGTCACCAATGTAGGAATGCGGTAATGATAGTAAAAACGGAGCCGTGTTCCGATGCAAAAATACTATTTTATTACGCACTCTACTGTCGCACAACAACACTGCCATTCCTCTTTCATTCGTCTCTCTTAAACTACGTCATCCCCCGCTATGGATCACGGGAGATGTAGTAAACACCACATAAGGCTAGGATGCCGTGAATTATGTCCCAGTAGCCACTACAACATTAACATTAACCTTAACCTCAACCTTAACCTAACCTAATACTAACGTTAACCTAATACTAACCTTAACCTAACCTAATACTAACCTAATATAACGTTAGGTTATGACTATAACCAAGTTCTGTTAGTTAGGGGCGATGCTTGGCATCGCTACTGCACTATCTCGCGTACGTGCACGCGTACTGAATAAACCACAAATGTACCTCTAATACCAGTATTAGTCTGACCACACCCCTCATCAGCTTACCTTCATAAGCAGGTGTGTGGTCACCTGCTCTCCTCCTTCCCAAGCTTTCACCACAAGGTGAGGACAAGGGCTGCAGCGGCCGTCCGATGCCAAGCATCGCCCCTAACTAACAGAACTTGGTTATAGTCATAACCTAACGTTCTGTATCGTTAGTGGCTTAGCTTGGCATCGCTACTGCACAAGGGAGGCCAAGCGGAGCCACTTGGCTGACAAATACACCCCGCTGACAGCCCCCCAAAACCATCAGAACAGGGAGGGCCGAGCCCCCCCGACCCCCCCTAATGGAGGGTAGCCCCCCTATTAGGGACGTCACGGGAGGGCGACGGACCCGACCGTGCGAAGAGGCACTCAAGCAACTCAACGCACAGGGTGAGCAGACCGTGGCTTGACCCCACGACCACACACACGCACAACCCGCATGCCACCCGGGAACGAACGGAGGAACAACCTCGTTACTGCCCCCAGAATCACGGGGTCAAGGGCAAACCCAACCCCGTGGCAAGGCCGTAGCAGCGGAGCACGAAGGAAGACCCAGACCCACCAAAAGGACTGGACTCCCTAGAATGGGGGCCCGGAGAAGTCCATGATGCCAGCATCAAGACCCCACCAGGTGGGCACGTAGTGCCCCGCCCCCCACATCGCCAGCGTATTCGGACAAAGGCCCCTCAGTTACTGCACCTGGCATTCCCAGGCGGAACCAACCAGGCCAGAACCTGCCCAGCTTCCGAGATCGGACGAGATCGGGCGTGTTCAGGTCGGTATGGCCGTAAGCCGAGCGGGCCCCGTCCCCCCAATAGTACACCGCCTGGCACACTGACCCTGCAGAATAGGCAGTCAGCATGGCCGTAAGCACACAAAAAAGGTTAACCAACGGAAGCAGGCAGCGCACCGGGGAAAAACCGGGCAACAGGCTGTTAACCCTAGCCTGGAGACTGCGGACGAGACAGGCGCCAGAGGGGACAGCTGAACACAGCCGCCCCGGCGGAAGGAGCGTAAGCTGGCGGTGTTGCATGACCAAGCCTCCATTTAACAACCCCCACCCAGAGGGGTCGAGGCAGAGAAGGCTGACACGATTGGCAGACGTCATGAACGTGCAGGGGCACCCTCAAACGGTGAACCCGGGAGTTGACACTGCTCCAACACACCAGGGAATCAACCACCTCGGTGTTACCCAATGCGGTGGTTGTTCCTATAACCCCTCAAGAAAAAACTCCAAAACACACCTGCGGGTATACACCGGCTATACCGCAGTACAAGTGTTTCAGTTTCCAAAAAGGGTTAACCCAGGCCTACGGGTCGCAAACATCACTTCGGACCGGGCCTGGCGGTACGGGAAGCACAGGGTCACCAGAGGAGGTCAAAAAACCACCCCCACAGGCCCCTCTTCGCCATGCGTGAGAGAGGAGCGAAAAATAATGGAGAACCAGCCCCTAAGCACACCGTACCTGGTATTCCCCGGCGGTCTCCCAACCAAGTACTAACCAGGACCAACCTGTGTAGCGGCCGAGATCCGACGAGATCGAGAGCGTACAGAATGGCATGGCTGTAAGCCATGACGACAGTGCTGAGTAAAAACATACCCAACCAGGGTCTCCATAGCGCTTAACCCTGTGACACCCAGACCGACCTGGCATTTTTCCCCCTGAAAAAAGCCCAAGTCCCTCAGGGTACCAGAACAGCAGATCTGCATCCCCGGCGGACAACGGGTTCAACTGATCTGGACCAGCGTGACCAGAACCAGTCCCGTGCCCTAACCACGCCGACATGCCTACTCCAGGAGAAGGGCAGATATGCGTGTTGATCTTAACATGAAAAGAAGGCGCCACCCAGACGTTCGGACGAACCGCGCCCGGTGGCCCACCCCAAGGGCGTGAGACCCCACTACATATGTTCAGATCCATCCCGTCATCATCCCCCAGACATGAACGAGAATCCGTCGACAACCCACCCAGGTCATGGGATGTGGTCGCCGGAAGAGGAAAAACCCCCATCTCAGTTGCTTTATAAAAACGCTGTTTCAACCACAAGCAACCAAGGCGTGCCAGTCAATCGCCTGTTTACAGCGAGCTAGCACTATACGTGCGTCGGGACACACCCCCATCAATGAACAGGCTATTTAGACCTGTCATTGAATCCCCAAGGCGCCCAGGGGAACGACAAGAGGGGTGTGACACTCCCCAACTCCAACACTTCTGGAATAGAAAGAAGGAAGCATCAACAGTATGTATCCCAGTCTACACAGCCGGGGTAAAAAATGTTCACATTTTTACATCCCACCACCCTCCCATAGGAAAGAGACGGGGATCCCCAGAGAGACTTCCCACGCGAGCTGTACAGATTGAAAAGAATATATTGCACCTCGAGCCATGTAAAAAACTGGTTTTAGGGCCTCCGGGGAAGAGGCACTGAACCCATACACACTCAATAAACGAATTGAATCGAATATACATACAATAGAAAAGGACCCTTCTAGAGGGTCCACTCACTTTGACAATCTGAGGAGGAAGGCTCTGTACTCTGATGGAGGCTTCCTCACATGGAAGAAGGAGTCCGAACTCACAGAAGGCCTGAATAGGCGCTTGGTGAGGAGGAGCCCTGACCACCCCCCCTGAAAACAGATCCATCACATGGACCTGAACAGCACACGGAAGTCCTACCAACAGAGACGCGCACGGTGACGTACTCTATGGCGGGGGAATTCCTGCGGTGCACACGCCCAATATACCAGGCCGTGGGACCAGGAACTCCCTCCCCCCCCCCCCCCCCCCCCGTAACGTGCCGAACCGCCACGTGACGGGAACCTTGAAGGACAGGGGGTGTACCCCTGACCGACAGAACAATGGGGAGAGGAAAGGTTACCAGTTCACCCCTTTACGACCCCACACCCATGATACGACGTAACGACAAAAAGAGAATATGACACAGCCATAGTCAGCTCTATGAAGCGTTTCACAGCTCCACACAGCGCATGAGCTAACCTGCTATCTGATTTTTACTAAGGAAAAACACAGAATAGAGAAGGCTCTAAGAACCCCGGTCCAACATACACATGTGCTTCTGTGGCCAGTACAACCCAGTTGTAGGTCACATGACACACACAACCCATCATCACCTACAAAAAATGGCAAAAACACTCAACAGAGGAACGCCGTTTTTTTCACAATGAGAGAATACATCATTCTTGATTAGTATCGACCACAGGCCTTGCTAAGCACACATGACAGCAACCAAACCAATTTCCCTTTAGGAAATAAGTTTCTCCAGCAGATTTAGCACAACCTCAGCAATCAAGCTAAGAGTTACATCGTATCCCTACCACACAAAGACACAATTAATGCACAACATGTCTGATAGGAGGTGATAAAGTCCCCAGGGAACCGGGGGGGAAAAACACAATCCTCCTATTTTACCCTCAATACGGCCAGTTAAAACAGGAAAACCTGTTAATGTGTGAACTCACTGTTCATTGTCATTACAGTCTGAGAAAGAACATTCTTTTACTCACTTGTCACCAAGCATAGCTTCATAGGTTAGTTGCCTTAGTAGTGAGTACACGGTACACATAAACACCATGATGTTCCTCACACAACAACCAGATCAATACATCACGATCTGCACGGAGAAGCTAACTGCCAGTGACAAAAACAGCTCACACACAACCCGCAACGTATCCCAAATGTATTGCAACAACACACGTTTTGGGAAAAAAACACCGTTATTCACAATACATTTAGCAAAGTAAAACCAGAAGACGTGTTATGAGGTCTGGCCAACCCCGTACCTACCCGGAACGCAGATCAGTGAAGTGCAGTCACAAGACACCGTAGAACACAGCCGTCCTGTGTTGTTCGATCCGGGCAGCGTCGCCGCTCCACCAGTCGCTACAGTCCTCTTTGTTGACGCAATCCCCGTCTAGGCTCAGGCAGGGTCGACGAACATCCCCTGTCAAGGATGACGTCGTGGTCAAGAGTGTAAAACATGTTAAAATCAAAGCACGTTCAACAGAATAGCATCAAGCTAACGGCTGCTCCAACCGTTCGGGTGCTATTGCTTCCGCTCGCGAGACGCCGATCTAACGACGCACGCGATCAGAAGCGAGCTCCCGGCGGCGCGCGAGACGCTAAGCTACCCCGCGCCAGGCCACTGACCGGCTAACCGTAAGCTATGAACATGTAAACAATGACATAACACTCACCCAGACAGGCCGCCGTTCTGAACCCCTCCTCACTTTTTAAGAGAAAAGAGAAAACAAGACGTCAACACCGCTTCACAACGGTGACATTACCACGTCCGGCGGAATCAGCACAGTACCAACTGGCCTGTATAGCTGACTTTGAACATGAATCTGCCGCTATCGCACATTACATGCACATATCCCCTCGTGAAGGAATACTCTCATTTGGATATGAAAGATGGGGTCTTAACACGGTGACAGAGAGAATCCACTCGTCCAGAACACACAGGGATCACCAGTGTCAATGGTCGCGGCCCACTAGTTAAAACTATAATGGTCGCCAGACCAAGGCCTTCTGTCGCCTAGGCGGCTAAACAAAGGACCCTAGCCTGGGGCCGGTTTCCATAAACTTTGTCAAGTAGCCCCCATAGCACTAACAGACAAGTGGAGCCCGCCAGCAAACACTACTCACCCAACCTGGAACGCACCGCTCCTCACAACAGCGGCATGTCCGACAGTTCAGCTGTGGCCTGACAGGTTTCACCCCAACAAACACAGCAAGGAACTGCAGTTGAGAAGCATGCAGCGGCGTGCTCCCAATACGAAAACCGGTGGAGGGTTTTTAGAATGATCATCATCTTCTAGACACTCCAGTACGAAGACAATATCGCCGTATTTTCTCGAAAATAGTGAGAGAGAAAATAAAGATATGATGTCAACGTATCCTTGTTTCCCAAGCTGTTCCTAATCCAATTCCTTCCATCATGGTGTCAAGTGTGGGGATCTACCGAGGCACCTCTTCCTTGTGGTGAAAGCGAGAAGGAGGAGAGCAGGTGACCACACACCTGCTTATGAAGGTAAGCTGATGAGGGGTGTGGTCAGACTAATACTGGTATTAGAGGTACATTTGTGGTTTATTCAGTACGCGTGCACGTACGCGAGATAGTGCAGTAGCGATGCCAAGCTAAGCCACTAACGATACAGAACCTTGATTGATTGATTGAAAACTTTATTAACAGATTGCAGAATGGGTACAATACAGTACAGCTCAACACAATTGTTAAGGGGATGCAGACCAGAGAAAGACTTTCGTCTTGTTTACATCAGGGTCCCCCATTTTCAATTCATCAGGACATATATGACATACATGACATACAGATAGTCAGTATTGCTACATCTATACATTTATGACATACCAGATTTGCAAATACAGTACTGTTTGTGATACAGAAGGAGTCAGGAAAAGGGAGTATATACATTTGACGTAGAAACTGTACATTGGAGGAGGTTGGGTGGGGGGGGTTGGGTACACTGGGATATTGACAACCATACTGGGTAATCTACATTGGAGGTGGTTGGGGGGGGGGGGGGGGCACACTGTATAAACAAGCAAAACTGTACATTGAGGGGGGGGGGGGGACACTGTACAAACAAACAAAATTGTACATTGGACTATTGACAACCATACTAGGTAAATGACTGTACATTGGCAAAACTGTACATTGAGGGGGGGGGGGAGACACTGTACAAACAAACAAAATTGTACATTGGACTATTGACAAAACCATACTAGGTAAATGACTGTACATTGGAGGGGGTTGGGTTAGGATATTTACAGGGGCCAGTGTTTAATTGCAGTCTCCCGTAGGTGTCCCCTGAGAGAGGTTTTGAAAGTGGGTAGTGATCCACATTCCTTTACAGCTTTGTTTGTTTATTTACACATATAAAAACAGTTACATATATAATACAATATAGTCCACAAGGGATGTGTAGGAGAATTGCCTAAAAACCCTCAAGGGGCTTGCATGTGGCATTCACCAGGAAGCAAAATTACATTATATCAAGATAAATATAAAATAAAATCCCCCCCCCCCCCCCCCCCCCCCCCTCTGAACAAACAAACACACACAAGCAGGCCTACACAGACACCGAAGTAGGCACCCCATGACATACGATTTCTGGTATAGAGAAAACAATCAATGACAGTAAGAATATATAATAAAACGAAAATACAATAACAAAATACATCAAGCCATCAGACTACAGTTTGTAAAGGAAGTCCATATGGGAAATATTGGTGATCTAGGAGATGAGATTTCAGTGCTCTTTTGAATTTCAGAAAAGAAAATTCCAAAATATGTGGAGGCAAAGAGTTCCACAACTTTGACCCTCGGTAGAGCAAACAAAACTGAGATTGGGAAGTGCGGGAAAAGGGTGGTCTAAGCAAACAGGAACTACGTGTGGGGTAATTATGAATTTGGTGATTGTGGGCAAACATGTCATGAAAAAAAGGGGGAAGGGCTCCGTTTAAAGAACTATGCACAAATAAACCAGTCTGAAGATGATTCACTTGATAAACACTGAGGATACCTAACTTATGGAATAGAGGCTGAGAAGAATGACTTCGATGTACACAGCTGATTATTTTTTGTGGAGCTCCCTCTGGTGTTGTGATCGTGGTATTCACTGACCTTTGGGAAGTATTTTGACATGTACATGGGTACCTTGGTCATGTAGTGTATCTTGTAGACCAGGCCCATTGCAAGTTGCTGTACTCTGTCGTCTACTCTAAGCCATCCTAGGTTGTCAAAGTGGGCAGGGGTGAGGTGGGTTCTAGGAGTAAGGTCAAGCAGTAGTCTGACCAGTTTGTTTTGAGATGTTTGTAATTTTGTTTTTAGCGACTTTGAGGTGCTTTGGTACCATGAGGTGCAAGCATAGTTGTTGTGAAGGGCCAGATTAAACCGAATATATATATTTATTTGTATATATATATTTAATTGTATTTGTATATTCTCTAATATTCCCTGATATCCCTTGTATATTCCTTGTACAATATGCATTGAATATCCATTCTAGCCTACTGAACATCCCATAATAGTCTCCATTCTACTATTGGTCGAGACCTTGGTGCCAGGCTGCCATACCCCCCAGACCCAGTTCAAACGTACCGCTCAACATGTACGAACAAGTCCTAGTTCCGCGTAGGAATCTGGCTACCGCACCACTAACGGTACTATTTGTTCATAGTGCGTATATATACTGCGCTACTAAAGTAGGACTTTCTTTTTAGTCCAGTTTCTTACCCTCCAATAGAGTGACAGACGTAAAGCCTCCCCGCGACGCCACGTGTGGGAGTAAGGCCAAGTTCGGCCTACCATCGGTATTGAGACATCGTGTATATTAATATTTGAATAGTCATATTTGGCACTATATCGTCGAGTTGGACGTAGTCTATTAAGCTAATAATAGTCTATTCATATGTAGTGCTTCGTGCGGTGAGAATACTATCGTAGTCAGTACCCCATCGTTTCGGGCAGAGAACTGGCTGCTTATCCAGGGTGGCCGACCCCATGTGAGGCTGCACCCGAGGAGCCCCAGAGCCGACGAGCGAGTGGACCTGCATACCGGATTATTCTACCGACGACAGCCCGCCTTCCCAGGCACGGATTATGCTTTGTGTACAGTGATTATTCCATGGATAAAGACCCCCGACACTGCCGTGTGTTGGAACCCCCCCCCCTGGAGAGGACGCAAGGTGAGGAGGCGCTCTGCAAGACGAGGTCGCTTCACGTCTCTCCTCCGTGGACCGGAGAGAGCCGGCCCACAGAGAGTCCAGCTGCTTTCATCTGTGGTCCAAGGATCGCTGGCGCATTGAACTGCACTACTGTGGGTTCACCCAGGATACCCTTAGCCGGACGAGGCAGCCAGACTCTACCCCCCCCCCCCCCCTCCTACTCCTGTTGTCTTACAAGCGACCGGATTAACCCCCCTAGTGTATCCAGTCTTATAATCATTAAAGTATCATTGCTGTTATTCCTTAACTATTCCAGGTCGTATATTTACCACCTGCGCCATCAGAGATTGGACATTCTCTATTGATATACCGACGAATACTCTTTGCCATAAAAGTGCATACTATTTCAATTAATAAATGTAATTAAGTGATTAAGTGCTTGCTCTACACACCATTGCTGTGTAGGAATAAATACATACTTCGACTTCGTACATTTGTGTTGGATCCGTTTCATCTACGTTTATCATAATATATTTATGCCGAGTACTGGGTGGCCGAATATAAAGTACAAAGGTAGTGGTAGTAAGTATCATATCTAGTAATACAGTCAGGGAATTGTACCCCTCAGTTACAATTGGTCCTTCGAGCCGGATGGTAATTAGTGTAATATTAATATAGTGTTATTAATATTGAAATGGCCTATGATGAACACTCCACGAAACGATCCTCCTAACCAACGCCCGCAGCGCGAACGACGGCTCCCTCAGTACTTAGAGGCTTACGCTGTCAGTCAACAACCTAGTCTTCTACTAACAGTAAACGCGGTAAAACTAGAAAGTAAAAGTATGTCTAACCCCAACGCCCAGACTACCCCGACCATAGAGGCCCCTACGGGTTCTAATGTAACTGACCAAGTTCACGGTGGGGACCAGTGGGAACCAGACATGACTTCACACCCCGCCAGTACTGAAGAAGTAGTCCCCGATGAGTCCCGGGAGGAATACAACGCTACCGAGAGAGAACTCGGCACGGAAGAAGACGGGGAGAGCACCGTGGAGATAGAGCTCCAAGGCTCCGCAAGGAGTACCCCGAGGGAAGGCTCCCCTATACAACCGCCTTCTCCCAGCGAGGCAGAGAGGACCCTACAGCAGGCCTTCCTCATCAGCCTGAACGCCGCTGCTGAACGCGACCGACTGCAGATCCAGCAGCGGAGCGAAGAAGAGCATATACGTCTAGAAATAAGACGCATTCAGAGGGAAGAGAATGTGGCCCGAGACCGAGCAGACAGCCAGCGAGCAGCTGCTGGTGCTCTACGGGACGCAGAGCGCGACAGACAGCAAGCGCAACTAATAGAACAGCTGATCAGACGGACAACACCCTCTCCCTCCGCCAGAGGCTCCAGGAACTCGTCTAGACACACCCCCAGGGCGGCATCCCCTAGCCGAGTAAACAACCCTGAACTTGACCAACAGACGAGGTCTATACCCCCCACAGACCACCTCCCCCCACCGGTCCAAGCGAGACCTAGCAACCGGGAAGGAGCAGCATATCCTGTGGAGAGGCTAAACCAGAGACTACAAGCACTGGATGACCTAACTGAAGACGAAGAGGAAGAGGAGGAGAACCACGCCCGACGACAGCACAGTACTCTACCGGACCAGGAGGTCCGGTACAGCCCAGGCTATACTCCCGCGGAGCTGCGCTACAGACCCCCGACTCTATACCCGGGTGAGCACGACGCACGACCCGCACCGAGGAACAGCACCTGGACAAGCGGGCCATGGTACACTGCCGGTACCAGCCCATACCAAGGAGCGGGAGGAGACTCGCCTAGGAGGCCTCTCCCCCAACGCTCGCCGATGTATCCACAGTCAGCGTCATACATTGGCACGCCTATGGTACCCGACTTCACCCAAGAGAACCGGGCCCAGTATACAGAACTCCGCATGTGTCTGGAGACCATGTTGGTGGATGTATTGGATGAACGCCATAAATACGCCATCCTACTGAAGCACTTAAAGGTACCCCGCGCACATAATATAGCGCTCGCCTACGCGACTTCCACCACCCCATACACAGCAGCGCTGGTAGCATTGGACCAGAGGTATGGGCGCATATGGGATTACGTGATCCAGGAGATCCGACACATCGACCGCTTACCCCCAGCAATAGACAATCGAGCACTGGACGACCTGTCCATCAGAGTGCAATCCCTGGTAGGGATGTTGGGAGCGCAGAGAGAGAAGGGGAGGCATGAACTTTACGCCAACTCAAATGTGGAAAGGATCTTGGAGAAGCTGCCGCCCGCTCGACAGGAGCGTTTTAGGCGGCAGAGAGACCACCGAGACCCGAATGGCCCCGAACCGAACCTCCTCGATCTAGCAGACTTCCTGGCGAGAGAAGTCAGCAGCCTACGGCTAGATACATTCGGACGGAGCACCCCTGGCTCCAGAGAAGGAACCAGACGACTAAATGATGGAAGAAGATCGGTGACTGTGATGCACCAATCGGAGTCAGTACCGAGCAGCAGGAGCCACAGTACCCCCTCCAGAACGGAGAAGTGGAAGATAGTGTGCCCCTACTGTGAGAAAGAACACTGGCTAGCGCAATGTGACTCCTTCCCCAAGCTGAACGTGGAGGAAGCAAGTCAATGGATAAAGTCCAACAAGCGCTGTTTTCGCTGTGCGCGCTCACACATGGCAGCCGAATGCCGCTTAAAGAAAAGGTGCACCAAGTGCGATGGAGCCCATCTGGACATACTTCACGACAGTAACAGACGGCGCCCTTCACCCGCACCATCCAGCAGCAAAGCGAGCGTCATGTACATCGATCCCGCCAGCAGCAGTGGAGCCTGAGTACTCCTAAAAGTAGTGCGTGTGACACTAAGCTACCAGAATAAAGTCCTGGACACTTACGCCGTCCTCGATGACGGGTCAGAGAAGACCCTTCTGCTCGCCTCCGCTGCGGCCCAGCTAGGGCTGCGGGGAAGCGAAACCCAAATGACAATTCGGACAATAAGACGAGATTTGAAGACGATAAAGGGCGAGAATGTCTCATTCTCTATCGCAGCAAGCGGCCAGCCTGAGCGACGGTACCAGATTACAGACGCTTTCACCAGCCAAGAAGTGGGACTGTCGCGGTACACATACCCCGTCGCCAAGCTGATGGAGAAATATGCACATCTGCGCAAGTTACCGATCCCGCTCATAGACAATGCTATGCCGACCCTGTTGATGGGCTCCGACCATGCAGACCTCGTTGTCCCGATAGACCGGGTTCATGCCGGACCCCGAGGCTGTCCTGCAGCAGTCGAGACCCGTTTGGGATGGACTCTCCAAGGCCCGCTCGCCAAATCTCTCAACCGAAGTACAGCCACTAGATGTCTCCACTCCCGAGTCACAGAGGGAGAAACCGCACTCCTGCAACACGTAGAGCGGTTATGGACCTTGGAACAAATGCCCTTTAAGAACGGAAAGAAAGACATTCGCTCTAAAGATGACATTTACGCCATTCACCTCCTCGAGACAGGGACCAAGAGAGTCCCGGTCAACGGCGTGTTGAGATACGCCACGCCACTCCTGCGGCGAGAAGGAATGCCTACTTTCCACGCCAAGACAGACGCCACAGAACGGTACCTGCTGAACACGGAGCGGCGCTTAGCCAAGAACCCCGCCCAAGAGAGTGTATACCGCGCTGAGATTGAGAAGCTCATCACAGCGGGACACGTCACAAAGATGGACATTAAAGAGGCTGACCAGACCACTGAATCGTGGTACGTGCCTCACCACAAGGTCCATCACAACGGTAAAGACCGCATAGTATTTAACTGCAGCTACCAGATCGGATCCCAAAATCTGAATAAAGAGTTACTGCCCGGTCCCACACTCGGCCCCTCCCTACTCGGCGTTCTACTCCGCTTCCGCCAGGAAAGGGTGGCCATCAGCGGGGACATTAAAGGAATGTTCCTGCAGGTGAGATTAGTAGAGGAGGACAAGCCCCTGTTACGGTTCCTATGGAGAGAGAAGCCAGGAGATGAGCACCCAGCCATCTACCAATGGGAAGTCCTCCCCTTCGGAACGACGTGCAGCCCCTGCTGTGCTACATTTGCACTACAGAAACATGTAGCAGAGGACCCAGCAGCGGACGAAGAGGTCCGACACAGCGTAAAGAACAGCTTCTACGTAGACAACTGTCTACAAAGCCTTTCAACCCAGGAAGAAGCCGAGGCTCTCCTGATTAAACTCCGCGCCTCATTGATCAAAGGCGGCTTTGATCTCAGGCAGTGGGCCAGCAGCGATCCGCAAGTACTGCGCAGCCTCTCCTCCGAGGACAAGGCAGCCAGCAGCGAGACCTGGATGGCTACAATCCCGGGAGAAGCCCAGGAGATGACCCTGGGATTGGTGTGGCGATTCAAAACAGATTCGCTTCACTACAGACACAAGCCCCTGACTACGGAGCAGGGAAGGCCGGCGGCGGCGCCGACCACCAGACGGAGTGTGTACACAACACTCGCCCGACAATATGACCCGCTAGGATGTATTCTACCGTACACCACCAGGGCAAAAATGATTGTACGAGCATTGTGGGACAAGGACCAGGGCTGGGACGACCCCATTCCCGCACACCTTGCATCCACCTGGAGAGAGTGGGAGATGGAGCTCCACTCACTCCCAGGTGTTAATATGTGCCGAAGCTACTTCCCACCCACGGTGAGGCCAGAGACATGTAAAATGGACTTACACGTCTTCAGTGACGCCTCAGAGGTCGCATACGGATCAGTAGCCTACTTGCGGGCCCAAGAAGAGGGGGGAGAGATCTACACAGCATTTGTCCTCGCCCGCTCGAGAATAGCCCCACGCAAGCAACAATCTATCCCACGTCTAGAGCTCTGCGCAGCCCTAGCCGGAGCGCACCTAGCCACGCTCATCCAACGTGAGCTCACCATACCGGTGTCTAGAACAATCCTGTGGTCAGATTCCACGACAGTACTCGCCTGGATCAAATCGGACTCATGCAAGTACAAAGTCTTCGTGGGAGTCAGAGTCACCGAGATTCAAGACTTAACCGAAGAGTTAACCGGAGAAACAGAGTGGCGCTACGTTGATACAAAACAGAACCCAGCTGACGTCATCACCCGGGGAATGCCCCTAGATGACCTCACCCGTCGCAATGTCTACAGTGACGGCCCAGCATTCCTAAAGCTCCCGGAAGGAGAGTGGCCCAAGCCTATCCCGAGGGAAGCCAGTCAGGAGGAGGCTGAGAATAAGAAGCCTGTGTTCTGTGGATTGAGCCCTGTTATCTCCGCAGACCCCAACATAGATGATTGCACTACCATAGAGAGTGCACAACAAAGGACATTCCTACTGCACTACCTACCGTCTCTACAGACCCGCCAGAAGTGGGTAAAGGAGAGAGACAATTTGACAGAAGGAACAGTCGTCATGATTATTGATCAATCACTGCCCAGAGCTATGTGGCCGGCCGGCCGCGTAAGCAAAGAGATCACCGGTGCCGACGGCAAGGTCCGAGCAGCTGAAGTGCTTGTCCAGGGTCGCACTTACACCCGTCCCGTGGCGAGGCTCATAGAACTGCCCCGACTCCCAGACACAAACGATGATGACCATGACCCTATAACCCTATGACTTTGTGAAGTTGACTGACCCCTACAGCAAACCCTTATGTGTAAATAGACAACGCGATTAATCTGTCTCTGCTTAACTGATTAGGTCTGGGACCAATCAGGGGGTGGCTGTTGTGAAGGGCCAGATTAAACCGAATATATATATTTATTTGTATATATATATTTAATTGTATTTGTATATTCTCTAATATTCCCTGATATCCCTTGTATATTCCTTGTACAATATGCATTGAATATCCATTCTAGCCTACTGAACATCCCATAATAGTCTCCATTCTACTATTGGTCGAGACCTTGGTGCCAGGCTGCCATACCCCCCAGACCCAGTTCAAACGTACCGCTCAACATGTACGAACAAGTCCTAGTTCCGCGTAGGAATCTGGCTACCGCACCACTAACGGTACTATTTGTTTATAGTGCGTATATATACTGCGCTACTAAAGTAGGACTTTCTTTTTAGTCCAGTTTCTTACCCTCCAATAGAGTGACAGACGTAAAGCCTCCCCGCGACGCCACGTGTGGGAGTAAGGCCAAGTTCGGCCTATCATCGGTATTGAGACATCGTGTATATTAATATTTGAATAGTCATATTTGGCACTATATCGTCGAGTTGGACGTAGTCTATTAAGCTAATAATAGTCTATTCATATGTAGTGCTTCGTGCGGTGAGAATACTATCGTAGTCAGTACCCCATCGTTTCGGGCAGAGAACTGGCTGCTTATCCAGGGTGGCCGACCCCATGTGAGGCTGCACCCGAGGAGCCCCAGAGCCGACGAGCGAGTGGACCTGCATACCGGATTATTCTACCGACGACAGCCCGCCTTCCCAGGCACGGATTATGCTTTGTGTACAGTGATTATTCCATGGATAAAGACCCCCGACACTGCCGTGTGTTGGAACCCCCCCCCCTGGAGAGGACGCAAGGTGAGGAGGCGCTCTGCAAGACGAGGTCGCTTCACGTCTCTCCTCCGTGGACCGGAGAGAGCCGGCCCACAGAGAGTCCAGCTGCTTTCATCTGTGGTCCAAGGATCGCTGGCGCATTGAACTGCACTACTGTGGGTTCACCCAGGATACCCTTAGCCGGACGAGGCAGCCAGACTCTACCCCCCCCCCCCCCCCCCTCCTACTCCTGTTGTCTTACAAGCGACCGGATTAACCCCCCTAGTGTATCCAGTCTTATAATCATTAAAGTATCATTGCTGTTATTCCTTAACTATTCCAGGTCGTATATTTACCACCTGCGCCATCAGAGATTGGACATTCTCTATTGATATACCGACGAATACTCTTTGCCATAAAAGTGCATACTATTTCAATTCATAAATGTAATTAAGTGATTAAGTGCTTGCTCTACACACCATTGCTGTGTAGGAATAAATACATACTTTGACTTCGTACATTTGTGTTGGATCCGTTTCATCTACGTGAGAGTGTTTATCATAATATATTTATGCCGAGTACTGGGTGGCCGAATATAAAGTACAAAGGTAGTGGTAGTAAGTATCATATCTAGTAATACAGTCAGGGAATTGTACCCCTCAGTTACAATAGTCGTAGTACCCCTGAATGAGTGCTCCTGCCAGAGTCTTCAGGGTATTCTTGTTTACCAGAGAGGAGATCCGGTACAAGAATCGAGTTCGTTGGTTGACTTTTTTTTATTACATTGGATGCCATTTTGTCACAGGAGAGATTAGCCTCTAGGATGGAACCCAGGTAGGTAATTTCATCTTTCCTTGTGACAATATTGTCACCCACTGTAACTGAGAAGCCGTCGGTCTTGCTGAGTTTGTTATTTGAACCGAAGAGAATGGACTCTGTTTTGCCCAACCTAACCTAATACTAACCTTAGCCTAACCTAACCCTAACTGTGACCCTACAATAGTTTGTCAAACAAAATCAGGAAAACAAACATTTCCTAATTTGGTCCCTGAATCACCAAATGTCCTGATTTTGCGGTCTGTATTCTGAAAACATGTCCAGGTCTTTCAAATAAACATGGCCACACGCACGCACGCACGCGCGCACACACACACACACACACACACACACACACACACACACACACACACACACACACACACACACACACACACACACACACACACACACACACACACAGATCTATGAGTGTGTGTGTATTATGTAGACACACAGGATCATTATGCAGAGTGGACTCTTTGTACTGGCAGTAACAGAATGCTCTAACCAGGACAAAATAACAAACACAATCCTCTCAGATCCACAACACACTGGGCCTGTGTGTGTATGTGTGTGTGTCTATTTGTCTATTTGTCTGTGAGTGATTGAGTGTTTGAGGCATTGTATGCAGAGGTGGAAAGAGTACAAAAACATGCGACTCAAGCAGAAGTGCTGTTACTTTGATCAAACTCTACTCAAGTAGAAGTACTGTCATTTTGATCAAACTCTACTCAAGTAGAAGTACTGTCATTTTGATCAAACTCTACTCAAGTAGAAGTACTGTTACCTTGATCAAACTTTACTCAAGTTTCGTCACCAATGCAAGAGGCTGCGGTCTCGACTCCCGGAGTCAGCATTGCTTGAGGCTTGGGCTGATCGCTATACTAACCCGTTTGGCTGGGTTAGGGGAAGGGCAAGTGGTGGGTGGTGATCTGGCGTTGTGGACAGCGACGCCTACAGGTCAGGTCTGGGCGCTTGCTCAGCGGAGGCAGGACTTGATGAAGGCAGCGTGACCTCCCACGCGTTACACTTCACCAATGAGAGTCCTCGCTGCCAGGGGAAAAAAGAGTCACTGGCTGTCGCCGCGCGTGTCGGAGGAAGCGTGCAGATGACTTCAGGATTCCCTTGTACCGACCAGTAGGAGAACATGCGCACAACAACCAGGTAGGGAGGGGGGGAATTGGCACAACGACTAAATTGGGACGGGGAGAAAAACGGAGAAAAATCTGAGAAAGAGGATAAATAAAAACTTTACTCAAGTAGAAGTAGCCTACTGTCGTTTTGATCATACTCTCACTCTTAGAAGTAGAAGAGCCTCGAGGAACCTTTTGGAGTTCCTCACCATTGCCACTGTGGAGGAACCTTTTCAGTTCAAAAGGTTCCTTGAGGAACCCCTGCAGGAGGAACCTTTTCAGTTCAAAAAGGTTCCTTGAGGAACCCCTGCAGGAGGAACCTTTTCAGTTCAAAAAGGTTCCTCGAGGAACCCCTCAGAAAGGTTCTTCAAGGAACCGCTTTGTGGGGTTTGGGGTTCAATTTTGAACTCATTAAAAGTATTATTATTATTATTAATATAATTATATTATATATATAATTGCACAAATGTTTAACAAGCAACGCAGAGAGCTGGGCTCAAACCCATCATCTCCTGTGTTGGTGGCAAGCACCTTTCCCACTGCACCACTTAGTCACCCTGCATTGTGGAGGTGTTTTTGGCCAATATCTATGCTCACTCTTAGAAGTAGAAGAGCCTCGAGGAACCTTTTGGAGTTCCTCACCATTGCCACTGGGAACCCCTGCAGGAGAGGTTCCTCGAGGAACCCCTTAGAAAGTTTCTTCAAGGAACGGCTTTGTGGGGTTTGGGGTTCAATTTTGAACTCATTAAAAGTATTATTGTTACAAAGGATCAGATTAAACCGAATATATATATATATTTATTGATTGATATATATTGCATAATATTTGTATATCGTTTGATATCCCTTGTATATTCCTTGTACATATACACGGAATATCCCTTTAGCCTAGACCAGACCATAATATTTCATTCTCCTATTGGACAGCGGTCCACAGGCGCCAGGGCCATGCCTCCGGAGTCAGGTTCAAAGCCACCGTCAAGACATGTCTGTACATGCCCGGCCTTGCCCAGGAATACGAGACAGAAATGAGGTTGGCACTAGATTGTTCGCTGTGCATATAAATATGGCGCAGGTGAATACAGAAGTAGAGTTACCCAATAAGTTGAAGCCTCACCCACGATACAACGTGCGGTGAAGTATGGCCTGTTTGGCCCCAAATAGAGCATTGAGACCGCGTGCGAATTAATAACTGAATTGTCAGAGTTTGGCGCTATACCGTCGAGTGCGACATATTTCTATTAAGTCAGTAATAGTCTATTTGTGTATAGTGTATCGTGCGGCTAAAGTTCTACAGTGACCAGCATCACCAACGCTTCCTCGTACCAGCTAGAGTGCTTATCCAGGCTGGGCTGCTTTCATGGCGCTTTCACCCGAGGAGACCTAGACGAGAACCGTGTGGACATGTACACTGGATTAATCTACCCGACGACTACATAGCCCTTTGCGGCTGGATTATATTTGTTTTGGTCCTGTGATTTATGGAGCGGAGAATCGCCGACGCCTACACGTGTGGGATTTACCCTGTGAGGAGCCACGTCGAGTCTGCGCCTCAGAGAGCCTGAGGCCGGCTAGCTTTCTTCACTGTGGAGCTACAGTCTACGGAGAACAGCTGTATTCGTCTGTGGATCAAGAGACTATTGCACCGTCTCCTGTACTTGGAGTCTCCTTAGTCATCGTTGACCAGACTCTCTACTACCGACAGATCCTCTACCCCTGCTGGCTTACAACCGGGGGGACCCTTCCAGTATCTCCCGCTATATATTACTAGTGTACCATAGATATAATTCCCTAAGATTCAGGTTGTATAATTACCTCCTGCGTAACCAGAGAATGGACATTCATTATTGATTTGCCTACGCACATTCCTTTGCCTTATAAGCGCATCCAAAGTATAATAGAGAAGTATATTATGTACCTTTTGCTGCAATAAATACTTAATTACCACTTTGTGTGGAACCGATTCATTGTGGGAAGTGTTCATCATATTTATATATCATGTACTGTATGGCCAGTAATTAAAGTACATAAAGCGGTAGTGGTTTAATGATACCATACTTATCAATACAGTCAGGGAATTGTACCCCTCAGTTACAATTGGTCCTTCGAGCCGGAGGGTAACTAGTGTAATATTAATATAGTGGTATTAATATTGACATGGCCTATGATGAACACTCCACAAAACGGTTCTCCTAAAGTAGATCGCCCGCAGCGTAGATGGCAGACACCTCAGTACTTAGAGGATTACGTTGCCAATATACTACCTAGCTTTCTACAGACGGTAAACGCGGAAAAAGTAGATAGTAAATTTATGTCCGACCCTATCGACCAGGCTACCCCGCCAATAGAGGCCCTAGTGGGTTCTAACGTAACTGACCAAGCTCACGGTAGGGACCAGGAGGGACCCGACATGACTTTACCCCCCGCCAAGACCGAAGAAGTAGTCCCCGGAGAGCTCCAGGATAAAGACAGCTCTCCAGGGATGGAACTCTACCCGCTACAAGAAGAGGAGAGCACCCCGGAGATGGATCTCCAGGACTCGCCACAGGAGAACAGATCTCCAACGAGTACTGCCAGGAGCGGATCACCTCAACCAGCGTCTTCCCCCAGCGAGGCGGACAAGATGCTGGCACAGGCATTCCTCGCCAGCCTAGCAGCCTCAACAGAGCGCGATCGACTCCAAGCACAGACGCTTAGTGAGCGCGAACATTCTTCCATGGAAAGAGAACGCCTTCAGGCGCAGCAACGGAGCGACGAAGATCGTATACGTCTAGAGATTAGACGCCTTCAGACGGAAGAGAATATGGTAAGGGACCGGGCCGAAGCCCAGCGCGCCGCCGCCGAAGCCCAGCGCGCCGCTGCCGGTGCCCAAAGAGAAGCAGAGCGCGACCTCGCTCTCACCAAGCGCGAAGCCGAGCGCGACCGATTACAAGCGCAGATAATGGAGCAGCTGATCACCAGGGCAACACCCCCTCCCTCCGCACGGGGTTCCAGGGCCTCGTCAAGACAAGGGTCAAGGGCACCCTCCCCTACCCGATCAAGCGACCCTGAGCCCGACCACCAGAGAGAACCTATACCCCCCTCCGAACCCCTTCCCCGACCGGTCCAAGTGAGACCCAGCTACAAGGAAGAAACGGTCTACACCGCGGAGAGGCTAAATAGACGACTACAGGATCTAGAGGACCTGCCAGAGGAAGAAGAAGAGGGAGAGGAGGAGAGTCAAGCCCGACAGCAGCACAGTACTCCACAGGACCAGGAGGTCCAGTACAGCCCAGGCTCTACCCCCGCGGCTCTGCGCTACAGACCCCCGACTCCATTCACGGGTGAGCTTGACGCACGACCAGCCCCAAGGAACAGCACCTGGATACGCGGGCCATGGTACCCAGCAGGTACCAGCCCACCAAGAGGCGTAAGAGGAGACTCGCCTAGGAGGCCTCTCTTCCAACGCTCACCGATGTGCCAGCCATCCATGGCATCATACATTGGCACACCGACGTTTCCGGACTTCACCCACGAGAACAGAGCACAGTACACGGAGCTACGAATGTGCTTAGAGACAATGATGTCCGATGTAGCTGATGAACCGTACAAGTATGCTATCCTACTGAAGCACCTCAAGGTGCCCCGAGCGCACAATATAGCGCTGGCCTATGCCACCTCTACTACCCCATACACAGCGGCTCTAGCAGCACTCGACCAAAGATATGGACGCATATGGGACTACGTAATACAAGAGATAAGGCATATTGACCGCCTACCCCCAGCCACAGACAATCGCTCACTAGATGACCTGTCTATCAAGGTACAATCCCTGGTAGGGATGCTGGGGGCGCAAAGAGAAAAGGGTATGCACGAACTGTACGCAAACTCTAATGTCGAGAGGATTTTAGAGAAGCTTCCGCCCGCCCGACAAGAGCGCTTCAGGCGGCAAAGAGACCACCGTGATCCTAGCGGTCCCGAGCCATCCCTCCTAGACCTAGCCGACTTCCTGGCGAGAGAAGTCAACAGCCTACGGTTGGATACGTTCATGCGGAGCACCCCAAGCTCCAGAGAGGGACCTAGGAGAGCAAACGATGGCCGAAGATTGGTGACCGTCATGCACCAATCAGAATCAGTACCGAGCAGCAAGAACCACAGTACCCCCTCGATGAAAGAGAAGTGGAAGATGGTGTGCCCGTACTGCGAAAAGGAACACTGGTTGTCACAATGTGACACGTTCAAGAAGATGACCGCCGACGAGGTGAGTCAATGGATAAAGTCCAACCGACGCTGTTACCGATGTGCGCGCAGTCACATGGCAGCCGATTGCCGCTTAAAGAAGAGGTGTAATCGGTGTGACGGAGCCCACCTAGATGTCCTACACGACAGTAACAGAAGAAAGCCTGCACCCTCAAGCAGCACAAAGGCAAGTGTTATGTACATTGACCCCGCCAGCAGCGGGGGCACCCGGGTGCTCTTAAAGGTGGTCAGCGTAACACTGAGTTACCAAGATAAGGTCATGGACACTTACGCCGTCCTTGACGACGGGTCAGAGAAGACCCTTCTCCTCGCGTCCGCTGCGGCCCAGCTGGGGCTGCGGGGGAGCGAAAACCAGATGACGATTCGGACAATAAGAAGAGATCTAAAGACGATAAAGGGCGAGAATGTCTCCTTCACTATCGCAGCAAGCGGGCAGCCAGAGAGACGGTATAGGATTACTAACGCTTTCACCAGCCAAGAAATAGGCCTGTCGCAGTACACCTACCCCATCGCCAAGCTGATTTTAAATATGTGCACCTGCGTCAACTACCTATACCGCTCATAGACGGTGCCACCCCGACCCTGCTGATAGGCTCCGACCATGCAGACCTCATCGTCCCGATAGACCGGGTCCACACAGGGCCCAGAGGCTGTCCTGCAGCAGTCGAGACCCGCCTAGGATGGACATTACAAGGCCCCCTCGCTAAGTCTCTTAACCGAACAGCAGCCACTAACTGCCTCCACTCCAGAGTGACAGAAGAAGACACCACCCTCCTACAGCATGTCAAGAGGCTATGGACACTAGAGACAATGCCCTTTAAGAACGAAAAGAAAGACATTCATTCCAAGGAAGACATTTACGCTATAGCCCTCCTCGAGCAGGGGACAAAGAGAGTCAAAGTCAACGGAGTGATGAGATACGCAACCCCACTCCTGAGGCGAGAGGGTATGCCTACCTTCCACGCCCCAAAAGAAGCGACGGAGCGGTATCTATTGAACACAGAGCGGCGCCTAGCCAGAGACCCCGCTCAAGAGACGGTGTACCGCGCTGAGATTAACAAGCTAATCACAGCGGGACACATAAAGAAAATTGACATTAAAGAGGCCGATCAGACGACCGAATCATGGTACGTGCCGCACCACAAAGTCCACCACAACGGCAAGGATCGTATTGTGTTCAACTGCAGCTACCAGATCGGATCACAAAATCTGAATAAAGAGCTCTTGCCCGGCCCAACACTCGGCCCCTCTCTACTAGGCGTGTTACTACGTTTCCGCCAAGACAAGGTGGCCATCAGCGGCGACATCAAAGGGATGTTCCTGCAGGTGAGACTAGTGGAGGAGGACAAGCCCCTGCTGCGGTTCCTATGGAGAGAGAGGATCGGGGATGAGCAACCAGCCATCTATCAATGGGAAGTCCTCCCTTTCGGAAACCACATGCAGCCCATGCTGTGCTACGTTTGCACTGCAAAAACACGTCGCAGAGGACCCAGCAGCTGATGAAGAGGTCCGACAAAGTGTAGGAAATAGTTTCTACGTGGACAACTGTCTGCAAAGCGTCTCGACGCCAGAAGAAGCAGAGGCCCTTCTACTCAAGCTCCGCGCCTCCCTGATCAAAGGCGGCTTTGATCTCAGGCAGTGGGCCAGCAGCGACCCGCAAGTATTGCGCAGCCTCTCCCCCGAGGACAAGGCAGCAAGCAGCGAGACCTGGATGGCGACCATCCCAGGAGAAGCCCAAGAAATGACATTAGGACTAGTCTGGCGCTTCAAAACAGACTCGCTCCATTATAAACACACACCCCTGACCAAGGAGCAGCCGACACAAGGTCACAGAGCTGATCATAAAGAAATACGACGAGGATGTGCATCACGCCGGGGCAGAGAGAGTCTTTGCGGAGATCAGACGTCGTTATTGGATACTGCAAGGGAGAGAAGCAGTGCGGCGCTTCCAGCGAACCTGTCTAGACTGTCGTAAGTGGCGAGCGCAGCCCAGTATACCCCGGATGGCTGACCTACCTCCCTGTCGCCTCCGACTCGGCGACAAGCCTTTTCACTCCACCGGTATGGACTGTTTCGGCCCGCTGTATATAAAGAAAGGAAGAGGAACCGAGAAGCGGTGGGGTATTGTATTCAAATGCATGACCACCCGAGCGATGCATATAGAACTCCTTCCAACCATGAGCACAGACTCATTCCTTATGGCCTTCCGAAGATTCACATCGTGGAAAGGCAAACCGTCTATATTATTGTCTGATTACGGGACAAACTTCAAAGGCGGAGAAAGAGAGCTGAGAGAGAGCTTACAAGCTATGGGCCCAGAACTTAAGACCCACCTCGCTCCATCCCAGATTGACTTCCAGTTTAATCCCCCGAACGCACCTCACTTCGGTGGAACTTGGGAACGAGAAGTACGTTCAATAAAGACAGCCCTGTACGCCGTGCTTGGGGCCCAGACCGTGGCGGAAGAAGTCTTAATGACAGTCCTCACGGAGATCGAGGGAGTATTGAACTCAAAGCCCCTCGGTTACGTCTCAAGTGATGTAGCAGATGTCGACCCAGTCACCCCCAACACACTCTTGATGGGGCGGCTGGACCCCGCGCTACCACAGACAATGTACAGGCCTGAAGAAGCGAACGGCCGAAGAATGTGGAGGTACAGTCAAGTATTGGCTGACAAGTTTTGGAACAGCTTCCTACTCCACTATCTACCGTCTCTACAGACCCGCCAGAAATGGGTGAAAGAGAGAGACAATTTGACAGAAGGAACAGTCGTCATGATTATCGACCAGTCACTACCCCGAGCTATGTGGCCGGCTGGCCGCGTAAGCAAAGTGATCACCGGTACCGACGGAAAGGTCCGAGCAGCCGAAGTGCTCGTCCAAGGACGGATCTACACCCGACCCGTGGCGAGGCTAATAGAACTGCCAAGGCTCCCCGATACTATCGATGACGACCATGACCCCATGACTTTGTGAACTGCCCGACCCCTCACAACAGACATTGAGTAGTGGACAGTGCGGTTAATCTGTCTCTGCTTAGCTAATTAGGTGGGACTAATTAGGAGGCGGCTGTTACAAAGGATCAGATTAAACCGAATATATATATTTATTGATTGATATATATTGCATAATATTTGTATATCGTTTGATATCCCTTGTATATTCCTTGTACATATACACGGAATATCCCTTTAGCCTAGTGTGGGATATTTGTAGATATCCTGATGAAGAATGTCTCAGTCAACCGAGGCTTGGATAATAACAAGGTTTATTAACCAAACAGATAGAATTACATAGAGAGAATGGCTGAGGGTTTCCCCCCAGGTGGTCAGCTGAAATTACCCAGGTAAGAAGCCTTGATTGTGGTCGGGAGGAGCCCTTTATAGTTCAACAAAGGGGGTGTGTGGTCCCATTTGATAGGTCAGATGGGGGGGAGGGGGTACAGGTTTGGGGACACAGGGGAGGGGGGTGATTCCACAGAGAGGGGGGGGGCACAGGTAAGGGGAACATATTTACATGAGGACATATTATACCACAATACTCACTTTTCTTTCTTATAATGTGGGTGAGATTAATGTATAATATACTAGGATTGTTTGGAACAGGTAAAAGTGGGGACCGATGTAATCCATTGGTTATCAGATAATGAAAAAAATAGAAAATAATTAAAATAATGAAAATGTTGGCCAATGTGTTCTGTTGGTTGGCCTAATAATTTAAACTAGTATTATTTATATACATGATTCATGACATGATCGACTGGACTGCGGTCTGTGTTATTTTGATATCAGAGATGTGGGAATAGATGTCACCCTTTTCTTTTATTAATCTCTCAAAATACCTATATCAATGAGTGGTCCTCATCTCTGATATCAAACAACAATTAACATAATCATTTGAAGCTATCGCTGTGCAAATATCTTGGCATACCTTCAGTCGTTCATGTCGTGACTCTGGGGAGCTAATGTGATCGTTGTGCATACAGGCATCGTAATAAACCAATTAAATACATGCACTGTCTGTGTGGTCAGAGTGCACAGGGTGAAAAAACAAAATTGTTTGCATAATTATTAGGAATAGGATTTACACATAAGGCTAATGTGTACAAAAACATTTTAACAACCGTTAACCTGGTGGTTAATAAAACTAACATGATTGCTTATGGGAAACTGTTCAAAAATATATATATATATATTTTTGCACGTTTTATGATGATTCTTGATGAAATTACTTAGGATCCAGTTGTATTTACCCTGAGTTTGAGTGTCACTTTCATCTGTGATTGCCTCAGTTTTGTTGGTCTTTACTTAGAATCAGGCAATTTTCTCCATTTCTTCTCTATAAATGAGGAGATAAAACGTCTTATGCATCGCTTCTGTATGTAATTCTAGTGCATATACTATCAATAGTTCACCATACAGGTGCAAAACAACGTTACATGTCCTCTTCTATGAGAGAATAAAACAACTGATTCTTTCTTGTCTGACAATACAATTTTGTAACCTAAGTAATTCAAATGTGATGTAATGTGATCATGTGGTCACTTCTTCCTTCAGCAATACATTTTAGCTCATTATTACTAACCATTGTTAATGCTTTCTCATTGATTTCTTTTCATCACATCCCTAGTTCATCGTTTTGCAGATACATACAATTGTGTGAAAAGTTTCCTTCTTGTGAAGGTATTAATCTGAATGATGTTGCGTCGTTGTTGACAAGGTGTTCTCTGTCGGTCGTGTGGCAGGGCCAAACAGTAACACATAAAAATTAAATAAATACATACAATAGACATTACCTTAGTGGCTAATGTGTCAAAATAAAATTGAAAACCGTTAACCTAGTGGTTAATATAAAAGGTGATTATGATAATCGTTATGCATTGTTCTGTGGTGCATACTATCAATGGTCAAAACAAACTTGGTGTCTTGGAACAATCCAACTGGTTCTGCCCTGTTTAACAATACCATTTTGCAATGTGACTCTGTGATCATTTCTCATTGTCATTATAAAATTGGTTAATGCAATCTTACTGATTTCATGATATTCCTAGTCAATAATTTTCCAGATACATATGAACTCTGTGAAACAGTTCTTGTTTGTGAATCTGACAGTTGCTGTGAAGTGTTGATCATCTGTTCTCGGTCTGTCGTGTGGCAGGGCCAATACATACATAACAATGTGGACAATGTGTGTTCAGAAGTATCTTGTTCCACAGGTCTCTGATGATGTCTCTTCTTGACGATGCAGTCGGGAACATTCACTGGTCGTCGTTCATTCAGAGGGGGCCTACAGGAGGTCGCCGTCCGCTCCCTGTGTACCTTGTCAAGGGTCACCGGTAGCAGTCAACTATAGTGGTCTTTTCCTGCAGCCTATGTTGTTCTCCACCACCATCACATGTCTGCCACTGTGCTCACGCTTGGCCCCTATCAGGCCTAGAGACATGGTGGTCAGGGCGTTCTTGAACGTGCTGTGTGGTGGTTGGTCCCCCCCGTTCCTCGTCATCGTGGTACTAGAGGGGCGAGGGGGCGGGCGTTTTTGAATGTGTTGTGCTGGTTTCGCTGTCCTCTCCTCGTCATTGCGGTACCACTTGATGGAGGGCGAGGGCCCGCCGGTGTAGTGGCTAGTCAGTAGGACGCTCTCTCTCACACGGATGACAATCTTGTCATGGGAATCCATCTTGATGGTCGGGGCTTTGGTTCCTATCTGTAGGTGATGGGTTTGGTCTGTCGTGGTCTGCAGTGCCGGGGTGGAGGCCGTCAAAAGGTTGATCTCCTCTTCGTCAGTGTCTCCTTGGTCAGTCTCCTTCGTGGTCCCCTGCTCCACTTTCTTGGGGATGTCTGTGGGCTGGGTTGGATGGTTCTCCCACGGTTGTTGTCGTCGCCTCTGGTTGTGTCTGCAGCTCCTTGGCGGCGTCCCTGGTGGTTCTATGCTGTCGTGGGTCGCTCAGGTCACTGGGTTGTGTTCCTCTCTGTCTGGTCCTGCCGTCGTTCGTGGTTCAGGTCACGCGTCGTCTCACTCGTCCTGTCCTCTCACCAATTTGTGATCTGAGGGTGATAAACACTGCCTTAGAAAACTCCTCACATAAATGATTCAACGCCTTTCTGCTAAAGTGGAAAATCATTTTGGGATTAATTCAATTCATTGTAAATAAAATCACTTAATTGACAATAGGAAATGCAAGCCAATTGCATTAGCAGTGATTCCTTACGTCAAGAAGGTCACATTCACTACAATTTTATCAGATTTTGTATCTAACTAGATCTTACAGCATTAGGCTTTAAATAAAATTTGTAAATGAATGGCCAAAGTTGAATCAGATAAAATAGCTCCTTGTCTTCATATTCTGATGGTCTTAAATTGAAGTTGATCTTACCTCAGGCCGCGTTCGATGGTGTGCTTCTTCAAGATACTTACCTCGCCATGACTTCTCGGTTGTTCTTCACATCTCAGTGTGGCTCATCATAGCATAGCATGGGGAAAAAACATAAAATCTAGGTAGCCAGTTAATTTTGCATGAAAAACAATCATTCGTTTTGTCATCTAACCCTAACTAACCTTACTGTCATGCATTTGTCCTAATAAACTAATCTACACTGTAGCACTCAACACTAATAAAACTAACCTACACTGTGGCACTCAACACTTTGATGAACATTGTTACTCAGCTGATAGAGTTGTGCCCTTTTTGATGTCCTGTCATACAGTGTCAGCTAAATGATCAATGTACGTGTATACCTTGTACATTTAGATAATTGTGTTTAAATTTTGTGGTTGATATTTTGCAGTCATGGAAATGTATTATTTGTTAAAAGAATAGTCTAAGGAATAGTCATGCATGTTATTGGTTATAAACAGAGAATAGAAGGAGGGGATTGTAAGTAGTTGTTTTCATCATTAATCTTTCATCTCGGGCACTTCTCTAATTCATGTGCCTCTTGAAAAGAGATGATGAAAACGACTGGTTAGTTATTGTTAGTATGGGAGTTAGGTAGATTTTCATAACTGCAAATTCATCACCGGTGTCTAATTCATGTTAATTAAGTGGTTCTCTGTTGCCATCCACCGCCAGGTGAGTTCATCAAGTCTGTGGTCACGAGTGTAGGCATTTGCATTGCTTTGTCTCCCAAGTGTAAATCTGCATCTAAAGCGATACTTCTTACTATACTAAGTGGAGATACTAAGTTGAGTCTCTATAGGTGTGGTCAGACTGGCTATTTGCATTGTCTTTCACTCCACATCGTCCTCAGCTGGTTTGAGTGTTCAAATGTAGATTACTTTGGGGTCTCAATTTAAATGATTGTAGCTGGTCTCACTTTGTGTCTTGTCTGTGTTCAGATGCAAATCACTGGAGTTTCAACTTTTGTGATACAATGTGTTTACACCCATTCTGCATCTTGACCCAGAGCCAGATCTCTTGGTTGTCTGTAAATACAAACACATGTTAATTTCCCACTCTTTTCTTTTTTTTTGGGTGAATCCTCTTTGACTGTCTGTGTGCTCAACTGTTTTGCATCTCGCCTCAGAGCCAGATCTGTAAATACAAACACATGTTAATTTTCCACTCTTTTCTAAGACCATCTGAGTGGGTTCTCCTTGATTGTCTGTGAGCTTAACAAAACATCAGCTATTTTTCATCCATCCCGTCCTAGGATGTAATGATAGTGTTATCATTTATCAATCATATCGCATATGTACACAAGCATCATATGAATGTGGAACCACACATTTTGAATCATGTTTAAAAATGTCTTACAATGGAAAGGGCTAGTTATCTTTCATTGGTTCTTTAGATAAACACATTAACTCAAGTGAATATAACCTAAACATCTTACTTTTAAACATAATCTATGTTGTTTGTGTTCCAAGTTTTCAACATTGAAAGCTTATAAAGTCTAATCTAACGCTGTTTATGTGGACTACAATTCCTGTACTGCCATATACTGGGAACCGGAAGTGTTTGTTTAGCTCCCATGGTCAATATGACCGGTACGCCCACAGATGTATTATAATTCTGAAACAGACATTGTAATTAGCTTTATGTGACTTATAATGTGTAAATTAAAGCAACATAAACACTCAAGTGATCTGAGATAGTTGTAATTTGCTGTAACTGATAGTTGTGTATATGTACAGTTTCTACGTCAAATGACTCCCCTTTCTTGACTCCTTTTGTATCACAAAAAGTACTGAATTTGCAAATCTGGTATGTCATAAATGTATAGATGTAGCAGTACTGACTATCTGTCTGTCATGTATGTCATAATATGTTCTGATAAATTGAAAATGGGGGACCCTGATGTAAACAAATCTGGTATTGAAAATGGGGGACCCTGATGTAAACAAGACTAAAGTCTCTCTCTGGTCTGCATCCCCTTAACAATTGTGTGTATTGAGCTGTACAGTATTGTACCCATTCTGCAATCTGTTAATAAAGTTTTCAATCAATCAATCAAAGCATCTATATTTATGATTTTCATACTCACCGGGGAAAGCTGCAATGTTTGGTTCGTTTCTCCGGTGGTCTGGGATAATGCAATCCTGGAAACACTCTTCTGCATCTCGCCACCGCAACTCAACATTTTCCAATGGCAGCGCGCACATACATATACAAATAAAACATATACTACACGTGGATTTCATATACCTTCGGCCTTGGGCATATTAAACTTTACGTTTGCCTATGGATAGTTTAATATAAAATCATAGCTTCACGGCGCGCATAGCGTGACGTCATCGCTCCATGCAACGTTCGTGCGTTCTCATTCGCCTCGGAAATAACGCTTTGCAATTCATACAGTATTTTTCCAACGAGCTCTCAATAGCCTGGAATTCCTATACCAGCGTTTTGTTACCGAATGAACGCGCCTGTGCATATGTGAAACGTAAACAAACTGAAACGATAAAACTATACTTCCCCAAATGGTTGTTCCCGTGGGCCGGTTCCGGAAATTACTATCCTAGTTTGTTCCCGTGAACTGCACTTCAATGTTATTCTTTGTATAACGGTAACTCGTCTCTCAATGCTCGTCGCGCTATCCGCAGCCGGTTCTTGACTCAATAAAGCAACGCGACGGGTCCTATAATACTTGTGCACATACAAACGAGACTTAAACAGACAAACAAACATTAATACATATAAGTTAACGCGTGTGTATATCTGACTGTATTGGATCGCTGTACGTTTAGTCGGCCAACATCTGTTGCGACAAGGCATTTATACCCTTGATATATAACTACACATCGTTATTAAAATCATAACGACCGAACCTGACTTCGAAATTTACCAGCGATATATTAGATTATATATACCTTTTAATCATACTCTCTGCCTCTTAACCCGCGACTAACGTCCTGTTTAATGTACTTTCCGCGACTGATGTCCCGTTTAATGTACATTTACGTACTCCCGGGACATCGCGTAATCATGTACTAACTAGGACATCGCATGATCATCTTCCCGCTATCTGTATTGATCAATTGGTTAATTTAATCCAAAATACATCGTTTTCAGGAATGGAAGAGATTGTGAGCTTAGTTTGAGGTTGAAACAATGAATATTATGACGCTACTCTGGTCATTTCTAATTATGATTCCATCAGCTTCTCGGTCCTACTTCCCGCCTCTTTGCAAAGGAATCACAGAACGTTTTTAACAGAGTAGCGTTTTCAAGGATATCACATCATAATAAGCTCACGTATCTTCTTTTGTTGTACTGTGTGCCTTAGCTTTTGGTCGGCTCCGACTCGACCAGGAATAGCACTTCAACCTTTGTGCCTAAACTTTTGGGACTAGCACATATAACCCATCCTTTCAGAACCGCCTGATAAGGACCCAGGTGCACGCGCGCCCTGGTAACGATTCTCAATACAGATCAGATATATTAATGCACATTATTTTTACTCAGCCATGATCTCAATATTTGACAACATTCTGTAATATTCACCTGGCACAGAGAAAAGCGGGAAGGTTTAATTCCTTTCCATAAATTTTTGGTCGACCAGTCTATTATACTCACTTTTCTCTGTATAGATGAAACGATACAGCATGCCGGGAGGACGCAAAAAGTCTGTCACAAGTTCGTAGACGCCAATTGTGGGATATTTGTAGATATCCTGATGAAGAATGTCTCAGTCAACCCGAGGCTTGGATAATAACAAGGTTTATTAACCAAACAGATAGAATTACATAGAGAGAATGGCTGAGGGTTTCCCCCCAGGTGGTCAGCTGAAATTACCCAGGTAAGAAGCCTTGATTGGTCGGGAGGAGCCCTTTATAGTTCAACAAAGGGGGTGTGTGGTCCCATTTGATAAGTCAGATGGGGGGGAGGGGGTACAGGTTTGGGGACACAGGGGAGGGGGGTGATTCCACAGAGAGGGGGGGGGGCACAGGTAAGGGGAACATATTTACATGAGGACATATTATACCACACTAGACCAGACCATAATATTTCATTCTCCTATTGGACAGCGGTCCACAGGCGCCAGGGCCATGCCTCCGGAGTCAGGTTCAAAGCCACCGTCAAGACATGTCTGTACATGCCCGGCCTTGCCCAGGAATACGAGACAGAAATGAGGTTGGCACTAGATTGTTCGCCGTGCATATAAATATGGCGCAGGTGAATACAGAAGTAGAGTTACCCAATAAGTTGAAGCCTCACCCACGATACAACATGCGGTGAAGTATGGCCTGTTTGGCCCCAAATAGAGCATTGAGACCGCATGCGAATTAATAACTGAATTGTCAGAGTTTGGCGCTATACCGTCGAGTGCGACATATTTCTATTAAGTCAGTAATAGTCTATTTGTGTATAGTGTATCGTGCGGCTAAAGTTCTACAGTGACCAGCATCACCAACGCTTCCTCGTACCAGCTAGAGTGCTTATCCAGGCTGGGCTGCTTTCATGGCGCTTTCACCCGAGGAGACCTAGACGAGAACCGTGTGGACATGTACACTGGATTAATCTACCCGACGACTACATAGCCCTTTGCGGCTGGATTATATTTGTTTTGGTCCTGTGATTTATGGAGCGGAGAATCGCCGACGCCTACACGTGTGGGATTTACCCTGTGAGGAGCCACGTCGAGTCTGCGCCTCAGAGAGCCTGAGGCCGGCTAGCTTTCTTCACTGTGGAGCTACAGTCTACGGAGAACAGCTGTATTCGTCTGTGGATCAAGAGACTATTGCACCGTCTCCTGTACTTGGAGTCTCCTTAGTCATCGTTGACCAGACTCTCTACTACCGACAGATCCTCTACCCCTGCTGGCTTACAACCGGGGGGACCCTTCCAGTATCTCCCGCTATATATTACTAGTGTACCATAGATATAATTCCCTAAGATTCAGGTTGTATAATTACCTCCTGCGTAACCAGAGAATGGACATTCATTATTGATTTGCCTACGCACATTCCTTTGCCTTATAAGCGCATCCAAAGTATAATAGAGAAGTATATTATGTACCTTTTGCGGCAATAAATACTTAATTACCACTTTGTGTGGAACCGATTCATTGTGGGAAGTGTTCATCATATTTATATATCATGTACTGTATGGCCAGTAATTAAAGTACATAAAGCGGTAGTGGTTTAATGATACCATACTTATCAATACAGTCAGGGAATTGTACCCCTCAGTTACAATTATTATTATTATCAATATAATTATTGACATTGCACAAATGTTTAACAAGCAATGCCGAGAGGTGGGCTCAAACCAAGCATCTCCTGCGTTGGTGGCGAGCAACTTACCCACTGCACCACTTAGCCGACCTGCATCTGGAGGTGTTTTTGGCCAACATCTATGCTAGTAGTCCATATGTTTTCAGAGCTCACGAGACAGTAGACACCCCAAATCCAACGTTGTCCTTTGGCACAGAGCTTTGCAGTTTTCGTCGAGGACCTCAATAACTAGAATATACATAAATATTTAAATGAGCTATCGATAACTTAACCTTACCTCTTGCTTGCTCGTTAGTAGTGAAGAGCTCGTTGTCTTTATTGGCACAGAGCTCACAAGACCGTAGACACCCCAATCCAACGTTGTCCTTTGGCACAGAGCTAGAGAAGGGCTGGTAGTGCAGTGCATATATCGAATTTATTTCCATATAATACAGTCCTCTTGGTTATATTATAAGTATTATATGGAAATAAATTCAATTTAGGTTCAAGGAACCTTGCTTAAATTATGTTTGGAAGAAATACGAAAAGCTGCTAGGCTAATCTAATTATAAGTTAAACAATGTTTTAATATTTTGTTTTTATTTTTTTATTAAAAGGCTAAATAAATTATTTAAGAATCACCTAAATGTTTTTTTTGTGCTGAGACACTTGAATATCAGTAAAGTACTATATCTTTCCAGAATGATTTCGAGAAACAACAATTATAAAATGACTGATATTCTGTTTCATTTTCACAGAAGGAAAGGCTTGTAGTAGCCTCATTAATTAATTTAGAAAAATATCCTACAGGAACCCTTTAAAAAAAGGTTCCTACATGAACCCCTTCTGAGTGAAAGGTTCCTCCATTAACCTCTCCTCTAAATTGAGCTGTTAAAGGTTGCTCCTGGAACCACCCAAGCAAGCAAGGTTCCTTGAGTATCCATAGAGTTCCTTGAGGCTCTCCTAATTCTAAGAGTGAGGAACCCTTTTAAAAAAGGTTCCTCCAGGAACCCCTTCTGAGTGAACGGTTCCTCCAGTAACCTCTGAGCTGTTAAAGGTTCCTCCTGGAACCACCCAAGCAAGCAAGGTTCCTTGAGTATCCCCAGAGTTCTTTGAGGCTCTCCTAATTCTAAGAGTATACTCAAGTAGAAGTACTGTTACTTTGATCAAACTCTACTCAAGTAGAGGTACTGTTACTTTGATCAAACTCTACTCAAGTAGAGGTACTGTTACTTTGATCAAACTACTCAAGTAGAAGTACTGTTACTTTGATCATACTCTACTCAAGTAGAAGTACTGTTACTTTGATCATACTCTACTTAAGTAGAAGGACCGTACTGTAGGAATCTTCAATCAAATCTAAAAGTAAATGTGTTACATTTGCTTAATGGTGCAGGAAAGGTTGTTAAATATGACTTACAGGGGGGCAGGTGGCGCACGGAGATTACGTTCGTCACCAACACCGGGAGACACTAGGATTCGCCTGTTCGAATCCAGCTCCCGGCGTTGCTATCAGCTTGGCTGGCCTCTCACACTGATACAATTGGCAGTATCAGAGGGTGGGAAAGCTGAAGGGTGGGTCCTGGGCGTTGTGGACAGCGACCCCTACAGTTCAGTCAGGGCGCCTGCTCAGCAAGGGTTGGAACTGAGGAGAGATAGTGTGGCCTCCCACACGCTACACTCTCCCCGGTGAGAACCTGCGCGGCCAGGTTGGCCTGGCCCAGGCTGCACATGCGTCGGAGGAAAGCATGTGACAGTCTCCGGTCTCCCGGACCAACAGTAGGGGAAAGTACGCGACAACCAGGAAGGGTGGGATGGGAGAAAAATCGGGAAAAAGGAGGGGAAGAAAGATAAAAGAAAAAAAAAATATGACTTACAAATTCTGTACAACAAGTCAGCAGGAAGGGTACATCTCTGGCAGCTAAGGGTCAGTAAGATTGTTTGTTGAACTTGAGTGCTACAATCTTGAGTGTATAGTAGTATAGACATATTAGCATAGTAGGTAGTAGTATAGAGACATTAGCATAGTAGGTAGTAGTATAGACACATTAGCATAGGTAGTAGTATAGACATATTAGCATAGTAGGTAGTCATAGGTATATTAGCATAGTAGGTAGTAGTGTAGTATATTTTGGACAAATATACATATTTTAGATGGCTATTGTAAATCTTCTTGTGACCTCTGACATAGCTGGAGCAAAACAGTACAGCTGGGTCAGGAAGTCTCAACAGAAACTAATTTAGCATAATCAACACCTTTACGAGCCTCAAAGGAATCCAAAACAGAGGGGATCCACTCCCGAAGGCTAAGAACAATGGTTCGGCCAGAAAACAGGGATAGCATTCAAGTCACATGTGGCAGTGGCGGCTGGTGAATTCTTCTCCGCGGGGGGCGCTATACCAAACATTTTGCAAACATGTACAAGGCACGCATTGGCGAATATTATCACCATTGCCATCAATCAATATATGATCACAGTCAGTCAAATGCAACCACGTTTCCAATAGCCCTACACAAACACGCACAGCTCTCTCTCTCTCTCTCTCTCTCTCTCTCTCTCTCTCTCTCTCTCTCTCTCTCTCTCTCTTTCTC
>NC_140174.1:31664940-31720427 GCF_963971535.1 Notolepis coatsorum | reverse complement strand
GCCGCTAGGGGCCGGGGGCCGTGAATACTTTCCTTTCTTCTTCTTCTTTTAACCAGGGAGGGCGGCGATCTAGCGCCCACTATGGACCAGCCGCCATTGCATGGAAGTGATAAACAGCTGTGTCAACAGTAGTTGAGTGAGTAGTTAGATTGCTCTTTTAGTTTTCCTAGACCACACAGACAATGGTTAAAACCAGGATATTGGAAATGTAATTTCCTATAGTCAAGGAAACTTTGATCAAATGGTAAATATCACTGAAATTAGGTGGACAATATAGAGAACATTTTTATATTAACCTTGGCATAGATTAAGAGTGCATTTATATATATTTATTTATAAATAATTGAGTTGTCTATCAATATAACTGATTGAATTAATATAATTTAAGGTGATTAGTTAGAAAAGCATGGTTTAAGACTTTACTGATTTTAGGTAAACCAGTTGAATAAGTTAAAATAATATGAAATGCTATATATATTGAACTGATAATAACTCCAGTGAATGTGAGCTTTGTGATTTATTCTGGGACGAAACTGTTAATGCTTTATATTGAAATGTGTGTTCTTGAAAGAGGAAGCTGGAAATTCACATTATGTGTTATAAATGTAATAATAACAATGTTTTAGTCTTAAAATGAATTGTAACGGGGGAGCTCCAGTAGCTCACCGCGTACCTCGGACGCTATTTCGGCGTCGGGGACAACCGTGCGCGTCACGGATCTGGGGTACACGAGTTCGACTCCCGGACTCGCCGTACTTTCTCAGAGTGTCTTTCCCCCGATCTATACCCCATTCAACCTGTTTCTGTCGGTCATGCTTGACCAGAAAAAGCGATAAACGCTAAAAGAACCAGCTGACTGGTAAAAGTACTTTTCAAAGTCAAACCGACACTGTTATGGATTGGAGGAAAACCTGAGATGAGGTCACTGGTTGTGATGTCATCACCCTGGAATCTGGCCTTCTATAACTGGGGCCCCAGGACTGTGAAAAAGGACATCATTGAGAATGCAGGAGAAGATTGAACAAAGCCTCGACCACTCTACATATCCACGCCGCTATACAGAGAACGAGATCACGGACGACGGTGGTGACAATACCATTGAACATTCTTGTTAAAGTAGTTTGGAGATCCAATGCAAACCTTGAATTATTGTTTGAGCAACAGCAAGAGTTATTAAGAAGCAGTTACTGTGTGCTTTGGTTAATAAACTTGCAAGAGAAACCAGGAGCGCATGTCTGGACATCCATTTCTACCAAGAAGGGTACAGTTGGGTTGATACCAACTTGGGTACATAGAACATAGTATCTTTAAAAAGGGTACTACAGTAGTATAGACACATTAGCATAGTAGGTAGTAGTATAGACATATTAGCATAGTAGGTAGTAGTATAAACATATTAGCATAGTAGGTAGTAATATAGGCAAGGTTGATTGCTTAGCAAAGAGCAAATAGTAGAAGACAGTACTACTCGAGTTAGTCGTTTTTTGTGCATGTAATAATAACAAGATGTTCAAATGAGGTTATTTTGAATGAAATAAGCCTTTTACAAATTAAAGTGCAGGAACAAAATATGATTCAGCAAAACATAATTCAGCATGACCATCAGGGGCGTTTTTAGGGTTAGAAAACATTGGGGGCTTCAGCCCAGGGGGGTGGAGGGCCCCCCCCCCCCCCCTTTTATTTTATTTTTTATTTTTTTCACACAGAAATACGCAATTTTAGAGTAATTAGAGACGAATACTGAAGAACTAGATTCGAGTTTTTTAAAGTGAGGTCCAGGTCCATGAGAGGAATATGGACAGTCCCCATACAAAATTCTAAGTTAACAGGACCAAATCATCAGTTTCTTATTTATTTATTTATTTAACCTTTATTTAGCCAGATAAAACATTGATATGGTCCAAGAGGCCCCAATGAGGGTACAAATATACATATATACACACATACATACATACATACATACATACATACATACATACATACATACATACATACATATATATACATATACATACATTACATACACACATATACACCAATAACAAAATAAAAACAGTTAAGAATCATACACATAAGCAAATAAACAAACAAACATTATGCACAGCCTATGTACAAAAGAAATAAACAGTTAATCTCTAGTCTTTACAGTTTTCTTTGATTGCATAAACACTCAAATCAAAAGTATTACACAATTATCAAAACCTTACACTCAAGGAGCAAAACATAGGCCCAGATTTGCACCCCTATAAGCACAAAGTCAGCCTCACACTTTTTGCAAAACAATACACACAGTGATTTGCAAAACACTAAACACACTTGCATTACATTACACATAGAATGTCAAATTACCACACATATGAGCCAATTGGTTAAACACAGCAATCAGATGCACAAACACACCATTGCTTAATTGTAGATACACCAATCAGGTTTAAGCACTATAAAAATGCAGCAGGTGAGTTCACCTGCCTTCAACCAAAACGGAACGAGAGTGAAGTACTGTACACAGAGAACGTGAAAATATACAATACATTCACCAAACACTACACAAACAACCAATGATGCAGACTGATGAAAATATAAATGTTCTCTCCATATCAGTCAACATGTCAACATGGAGAATCGCAACAAAATAATCTCTTGCCAGATCCAGCTAGGCAAAGAGATTATGTCTAGTATTTTCTGTACTCTATTTAAATGTTTTCTTTTTTTGTTTTTGTTTTACTGTAATTTTAACCTGTACTGGATACAGTATTTTATGTTTGTCTGATATTTGCTGAGCTTACTGTGTTATGCACACTGTAGTAGCATGCAAACTGGGACATGTTTTGTTGTGATTCTCCATGTTGAAATGTTGACTGATTTGGTTATATGGAGAGAACATTTATATTTTTGTCAGTCTGCATCATTGATTTGGGTATATGGAGAGAATTCTTTTTTCCATCAGTCTGCATCATTGATTTGGGTATATGTAGATAAATAAATTATATTTTCATCAGTCTACAGCATTGGTCTTGTGTAGTGTTTGGTGAATTTATTGTATATTTGCACATTCTCTGTGTACTTCACTTACAGTACTCTAATCACTGAGAAGTATAATTGCTAAATGTGTTTTAGGTTAAGCACAGCAGTGTGTAACTGGTTCAAACAGAATTAAGTCATATGAAACGTAGTTTTTATAAATTAGTGTATAGTTTGTGTTTAATTTAGCAAAGGATCTGAGGTGTTCTGATAATTGTGTGTGTGGTTGTGCTAATTGTGTGTAGTGTTTTGAAACACCGGGCCCTGTTTTCAAAATCGTGCTTAAGCAATCGAAAAAATTGAGGAACATACTACCAGCCAAAGGAGGAAGCAGAAAATGATGGACGAGTATGTAGTTGAGTCATCTTGTGGCACAAGCTCAGACCTCATGGAGATCAGCTGAGACAGAGACTGTTCTATCCAGTCCTCGACAGAATGCTGCAAGAGCTTGAGAGCAGGTTCTCATGAGTAGGAGAACAACGTATGAGACGCATACAGGCATGTTATCCAGCCTCAGACCAGTTCCTCTCAGTGGAATTGCTGCAACCCCTCGCCACACATTACAATATCCAACTACTGCCAGAGGAGATCACAGTTGCAAAGTGTTTCCTGGCCAGGACAGGCAGAGATGCAGTCCCTACTATCCAAAGTATCTTTTCCCTCCTGGATGATAATAATAATAATAATAATAATGCATTTGATTTATAATGCGCCTTTCAAGACACTAAAAAAAAAGTCCACAAATCGGTGAATGAAAAAATTATAGGATCAAATGAAAACTACTACTTGCTAAAAATCGATGTTTAAAAGTACTAAAAACCAAAGAAAAATACCACAGACAATGGGGATGCTGCCATCCAAAAAAAAAAAAAAATTTAGATCCGGGGCTAGGAGAAAAACATCCGGGGCTAAAGCCCTGGAAGCCCAGGGCTAACGACGCCACTGATGACCATGTAAGGAGATAGGCGTGTTAGTGGTAGTTTCTATGACGGCATTGGTGTTTGCAATAGATTATAGGCTATTACCCTTGTGAAAAAAGTATCATGGTACTTCCCCTGAAAAAGTATTGTGGCATTTTCATACTTTTTTGGTCACTCTGATGGTGGAAGTGTCCAAAGACGCGATGGAAACACCAGGATATCACTGTCGGTTTATCATGGTTTAAATTGGATTATTATAAAGTCAACGTAAGTGAAATAAGGTCAATATGAGAAGAGAGTTTAGAGTTTCAAGTTTCTTTAATAGTTGTCATACAGAAGTACAGAATACTTTTATACAAAATGCTTCTTACTGTTACGCTCCAGAGACAAGACAAGATAAGTATGAAATAAAATAACATAGTATAGCATGTAAATTAGAAGTAAAAAAATGAGGTCACAGTGTTCAGTATAGACATATGTACAATGTTCGATGCAGAATAGACGTAACTGAGTTACCATATAATATACAATATACTATGCAGTGTACTAATATACAATACTATATAGTGCAAGGCAGAAATGGGATGAGGTGCAATTTAGGTACAATTTACAGTAGGTGTACGAGTTGTAGTGCAAATCCTTTATCAATAAATATAAAGTGTGTTTGTGTGATCTAAAGTGTGGAGAGTGGGTGCTGCAGTGTGTTGTTTGTTCAAGTGAGTGTGTGCGTGTGGGTGTGTGTGCTGTGTGCATTTGATGGTTGTTGCATAGTGTTTATTGTTCGTTTAGCAGCCTGATGCCTGGGGATAGAAGCTTCTTCTGAGTCTTTCTGTGCTCGCCTTAAGACTCCGGTATCGCTTACCTGACCGCAGCAGTTCGAAGAGGCAGTTGTTCGGGTGGCTGGAGTCCTTGATGATTCTCTTAGCCTTCCCCCTGCACCGCTTGTTGTAAATGTTCTGGAGGGTGGGAAGCCCCCCTCCAATTGTGCGTTCGGCTGAACGTGTCACTCTTTGTAGTCTGCTACGGTCTTGTGCAGTGCTATTCCCAAACCAGGAGGTGATTTTGCCAGTCAGGATGCTCTCTATTGTACATGAGTAGATGTTCCTAAGGATCTTCTGACTGACTTGGAACTTCCTTAGGTGCCTGAGGAAGTAGAGGCGTTGTCGTGCCTTCTTCACAACACTGTCAATGTGTGTGGTCCATGTCAAGTCCTCGGATATGTGGGCTCCGAGGTACTTGAAACTGTTCACTCTCTCAACCGGTGCCCCGTCGATGCTGAGGGGGCTGTAGTCCTTGACCCCCGACCTCCTGAAGTCCACAATCATCTCTTTTGTTTTGCTGACGTTCAGGGAGAGGCAGTTCTCCTGACACCACTGTGACAGATTCTCTACCTCTTCCAGGTAGGCCCTCTCGTCGTTGGCAGAGATCAGGCCCACCACTACTGTGTCATCAGCTAATTTGATGATTGTGTTGTTGTTCCGCTGTGCCACGCAGTCATGTGTGTACAGGGAGTAGAGGAGGGGGCTCAGAACACAGCCCTGGGGGGCCCCTATGTTGAGCGTGATGGATGAGGAGGTGCAGTTGCCTGCTCTTACCACCTGGGGTCTGCCCGTCAGGAAGTCCAAGACCCACTGGCAGAGGTCATAGTTCAAGCCCAGGTCCCTGAGCTTGGCTATGAGTTTGGAGGGGACTATGGTATTGAATGCTGCGCTGTAGTCGATGAACAGCATTCTCACATAGTTCCCCTGCCTCTTGTCCAGGTGTGATGCTGCTGTGTGCAGCACATGGGCTATGGCGTCCTCCGTGGACCTGTTGGGGCGATATGCAAATTGCAGGGGGTCCAGGTTGATGGGGAGGGAGGAACAGATGTAGCCCTTCACTAGCTTCTCAAAGCACTTCATGGCTATGGAGGTGAGGGCTACAGGGCGGTAGTCGTTGAGGCAAGCGGGCGTAGATTTTTTGGGTACAGGGATGATGGTGGACTTCTTCAGACAGGTGGGGATGACAGCCTGTTCCATGGACAGGTTGAAGATGTCAGTGAATACCGGGGCCAGTTGGTCGGCACAGACTTTTAGGACGCGGCCGGGGATGCCGTCCGGTCCTGCTGCCTTCCTGATATTCACTTTTTTAAAGGTCCGTCTCACCTCATGCTCTGTTACCCTGAACACTGAGTCTCCATCAGCAGACCCCCCCCCCCCCCCCCCCCCCCCATTGCCGTGGTTTGTAGGCTGGTGTTGTTATTCACAGCCTCAAACCTCGCATAGAAGGAATTGAGATAATTTGCTAAGGAGATGTCACTGTTCAGTTTGAGGGAGGTGCCTTTGTAGTCTGTCATTGTTCTGAGGCCCTGCCACATACCTCTAGAGTCAGCCTGTTCAAACTGAAGTTCAACTTTATCCCTGTAACGCCGTTTTGCCTCTATTACTGCTCTCCTGACGTTGTATCTTGCCGTCTTGTGTTCTTCCATGTTGCCTGTCACCAGCCCGGTGTTGTAAGCTGATGTGCGCACTTTCAGAGCCTCACGGACGGATTTATCTACCCAGGGCTTTTGATTTGGGTATATTCTAATTGTGGTAGAGGGGATTGTTTCTTCTACCAGAGTACAGACAAAGTCAAGCACCGTTTCAGTGTATTCGTTAATATTGGCTGTGTTATCACGGAATACACTCCAGTCTGTGCATTCAAGCGCAGCTTGGAGTGTCTCCTCTGACGTCACGGTCCAACGTTTAACCTCTCGCGATACTACCGGCGTTCGCTTGAGACTTTGTTTAGAGGTCAGAGGTCAGAGAGTCAACACCCACTACAAGCAGACTGGCCCTCAGGAGTACTGGAGGGTTTCCTGGTGGTCTGGCTTGCTAAGTGACCTATATGCACCTTAGCAAAAAACGAACAAGAAAATACTCTCAGCAGGTCCAGACTGGCCTGATCTGCTAAATGGCCTGCAGAAGATTTTGTTTTTTTTGGAAGTGCCTTGAACACAGCACTGCCTATAGTTATTTATTTCATTGTTTATTATTGAATAAATATAGGTTAAATGTTAGTCCCTGTGTCGTCTCCCTCCTTAACAATACCTTTGGTTTTGTTTGAGGCTTATAACAGTAGATTGTACTAAGCAGTTGTTGGCTCAGTAGTTTGTGATTCACATGCATCAATTCACCAGAATGCAGGAAATTAGGTCTTTGTAAACTAACATTTTCCTAGTTGGGGACCCCCTTAAAAAGTGGCCTGACTGGGGCTTTATTCTGTTATATTTTCCCGGCCTGAATGATTTTCCCAGTATTGCACTGGTTACAATCAGGCACCCCAGAGGATTGATTTGATTTTTCTTTTAATGGATCAGGAGAGAGAACCCTAGATATTTTTATTTATTTCAAGAAATCCTGCCAAGCCAAATTTTCTTATTGCACTGGTAGATCATTTGACTTGTTTCAAAGACATGCTTAAAACTAGTTTTTATTTCTTATTTTTGTCAGACCATTTTTGCAGTGTGGAGTTCTCTCTCCTGATTTGATAAAGTGGGAATTTATGAGACCCATGTTACTGACCAGACACTCTTTAACTACATTTTGCAGTAGCTTGCTGGTAGTTCAACTAAATTCAAATGTGCAAAGTTATTGTAGTTGTTAATTCATTTAAAAAAAAATTTAAGTACAAACTATCAAATAAAGGAACAAGAGCTTTGAGAGTCATAGAAATAAGAGATTCTGCTGTTACAACCAAGCTGACAGGCGAGTGTGTGTGTGTGTGTGAGAGAGTGTCTGTGTGTGTGTGTGTGAGAAAGTGTCTGTGTGTGAGTGAGAGAGAGAGTGTGTGTGTGTGTGTGTGTGTGTGTGTGTGTGTGTGTGTGTGTGTGTGTGTGTGTGTGTGTGTGTGTGTGAGAGAGTGTCTGTGTGTGTGTGTGTGTGTGAGAGAGTGTCTGTGTGTGAGTGAGAGAGAGTGTGTGTGTGTGTGTGTGTGTGTGTGCGCTCGCAAATCTTTTCTGCAGGCTTTAACACTAATCCCTGGTATCCTGCCGTGGAGCCGACAGCCAGACCTCTCTCTCACTAGGACCTCATCCACTTACCTAGTGTTCATCTGTCACCTTAAGCTCACCTAATACCTGTGGGGTGACATGTGTTTGGGTGGGTGGCTCACCTAATACCCGTGGGGAGACATGTGTGTGGGTGGGTGGCTCACCTAATACCTGTGTGGGGAGACATGTGTGTGGCTCACCTAATACCTGTGGGGAGACATGTGGGTGGCTCACCTAATACCTGTGGGGAGACATGTGGGTGGGTGGGTGGCTCACCTAATACCTTCTGCCTGTAAACACAACTGTGAGCCCGGTCACCCCATGGTCCGACCCGCCATGTCACCCAGGGAGCAGAGCCAATGGGAGGAGCCGTGTTGACTGTTACTATGGCTTAGCGCGCGCGGGGGGTCAAACGAGTTGACCAATGGCCTCATGTTATTATGGGAATAAAATAACAAAATAAGCACTCGCCAATGGCGTGTAGACTTCCTCTTTGGCTGGTAAATTACGGAGGCTACTCAGCCACTATGGCGTGTAAAAATAATTGGGAGCCAACTTTCTGAATTTTCCGAATTTTCATATAAAAAATAGCTTCTGTTGTCAGCAGCCGCAGAAATATGCGCAAATGTTCTATGTTATATGCGTAAATGTCCACTATGTGCCTAAAGTCAAGACTCGACAGTGTGTGTGTCCCGACCCCACTTCTCCATGTCCACACGGAGACGAATTTGGGTGTATCCACCAAAGTATTTTATTGTATGCACGTTTCGTCCACACGGAACCTCAACATTTGTATCCTAGACATTTTCAATAAGTCAAAGGAAGACAAATATTAGCTAGCTTAACTACATAGCGTTAGCTCAAAGCACAGAACTGGACGACACAAGTTGCTAAAAATAATACTTCCTGGTCGGGGGGTTTCAAAATAAAAGAGCAAAGTTTATTTTGTACATTTGGCGGTGGCGGTCTCGGGTTTCTACTGGATAGAACAGAATGGTAGCAAACAAACACTCATGATTTGTGATTGATTGGTTAATCTTATTGTTTTTAATAGTGTTTTTGAGAAAAAGTATTCGAATACTCCACCATGGTGTATTTAAAGCCTGTAAAATGGTATTCGGGACATCCCTACACTAAATATATGTTTTAATAAATTATCTGCATTTTAAACTAATGCTGACTCATCCCTTCAGTCCACTCAAAATTATGCTAATATTCCATATGTTGTTTATGATATTAATTGAAAATAGCATATGAGAGTATTCTAGTAATAATAACACATGGCAATATACTAAAAAGTAGGGATGCTCGATATTGGCTTTTTTACCGATACCGATATTCCGATATTGTACAACTCTTAATTTCCGATACCGATATCAACCGATATCAACCGATACCGATATATGCAAGGTTTCCCGTCCAAAAAACTGAATAATTTCAGGTAACTCATAATTTCACTGGATATATATATAACAAATATTGTTATTGTTTTTTTTTGTTTTTAAACCGATACCGATATTTTCCGATATCACATTTTACTGCCGATATCGGCCGATAATATCGGTCGGCCGATAATATCGGACATCCCTACTAAAAAGCTATTTATCATTTTTGGCTGGTAAAAAATCTGCCTGGCTGGTAGTTTTTAAAATAAATTAAATTAAATGAAAACAAAGTAAATTTTGTTCCCTGATTCATACTGTTTAATAACTGATAGGGCATACAGACCCTCTCCTACACCTTTGTTTACACACATTTTTTAAATGTTGAAATTGTTCTCATATTTTTATATTCAGATCAAATTGTATTGCCTATATTTATGTATTTCTACTACTACCCTGCCCATACCTGTACCTACCCTCCCCCCTGCTGCTATGACCCCCGAATTTCCCCAAGGGGATCAATAAATGGTAAATGGTGCGTTTATATATTGCTTTTATCCAAAGTGCTTTATAATTTTGTTCCTCACATTCATCCATTCACTCACACATTCACACACCGACAGCGGAGGCAACCATGCAAGGTGCCAACCTGCTCATCGGGAGCAATTAGGGGTTTGTGTGTGTGTCTTGATTGATTGATTGATTGATTGATTGAAAACTTTATTAACAGATTGCAGAATGGGTACAATACAGTACAGCTCAATACACACAATTGTTAAGGGGATGCAGACCAGAGAAATACTTTCATCTTGTTTACATCAGGGTCCCCCATTTTCAATTCATCAGGACATATATGTCATACATGACATACAGATAGACAGTACTGCTACATCTATACATTTATTTCCTCATATAAAGCAAACACTTCCTTGTATCTAAGAGCATTCAGTAAAGTCTTGTTCTTCCCAGGACTCTTTGCAGCAAACCCACACATGCATCGAATTTTATGGCTGCCAATGAAAGCTCTGCAGACGTTATGCAATGATACCAGGGCAGGGCGGCCACCACTTGCTCAAGGACACTTTGACACGCTGCCCATGCAGGTGGAGCGGGAATCTAACCGGGAACCTTCCGATTACCAGGCGACCACTCTACCTTGTGGAATAATGATCCCCTCCCCCCCTCAAACAATCTCCCAGTCATGTTCCAACCCTTCCCCTTCATCCACCTTTGTCTCTCACCTGATACAACCCCCCCCCTCCTCACGGACCCTTTCCCCTCCCGGAGACAGACGTCTCCAGGGAAGGAACCTAAAACACTGGACCCACCCACTCTATCTTGTGTATATAATGTGTTCAACTTTGTGTATCGGAAGCTCTTCTGGGGCCACATCGCTTTTATCCAAAGCACTTTACAATTTGTTCCTCACATTTTACCCATTCACTCACACATTCACACACCGACGGCGGAGGCGGCCATGCAAGGTACCAACCTGCTCATCGGGAGCAGTTAAGGGTTAAGTGTCTTGCTCAAGGACACTTCGACACGCTGCCCGGGAGGAGCGGGAATTTAACTGGGAACCTCCAGATTGCCAGACGACTGCTCTACCTCCTGAGCCACTGTCGCCTCAGTGAGTAAACTAAACAGTATACACAAGGTACCCTAACTGGCATGATATACTGTATGTCATACGTTGTAGTCCATGCAGACCATAGATTGTGATCCCCATCGCTGCACGAATCCGCTTCAAGGTCCGCATATGAATGCAACGGCTCCTGCCTACCTCCGGTCAATGGTCTCTAACTACACACCCTCAAGACCCCTCCGCTCTTCTGACCGCCTCAGACCCACTCCTATCCGAGCTCTGGGAGGGTCATCAAAGAGAAGCGACCTATTCTCTGTCCTTGCTCCACAATGGTGGAACGAACTTCCCACCACAGTTAGGACAGCCGAAACATGACCAATCTTTCGCTGTCGACTAAGAATTTAAAATACACTTTTGCAATCAATATCTTAAATGAAAGAAGAAAAAATACCTAACCTTCTTACTGTTTTCTACTATCATACGCTCTTCCACTCATTCATCTTCCTTGTCTATATTACTACCTACTATACTAATATGTCTCTATCTCTACTACTATGCACTCAACACTGCAACAGCAAGTCACACATACACACACATACACATACACACATACACACATTCACACACACTCACACATACATACATACATACATGCACACGCAGGCACACATGCTGACGTGTCCACAAGCACACACAGGTGCACATTTATGTACACACACACACGTGCTGTCCAGACAGCCTCCCCTTCTAAGGCCAAGACATCAGCTTATTATCTGAGCTTACAGCACAGTAGGTCCTGAGCCCCCTGCAAGCTGGCCAAGTGTGCCAGCCGAACACACACACACACACACACACACACACACACACACACACCACCCCCCCCAAATAGCCAAAATAACCATCTCCTCATTCATCAGTCCCAGCCCTCTGGCCAATGGGGGAGCTCCGTGGCTGTTCTGCACCAATCAGCAGCCCTGAGCCCCAGGGCTTTTCCTCTGTAGCTTATAGGAGAAGTTCCGGTTACCTTAAAGTATTAGTCCTCAATATGAAGGTTATCTGCGGGGATTATCCATCAAAATTACATTTCACCGGTCATCCCGGTCACATGAGGTCGTCTGTTCCTGGTGGAGATAGTTGGCCTTGGCGTCGTGGCTGACCAGACGCTCGCCTGCCATCTCAGTGGTCCAGAGCCCAGCTGAAGTGAGGCGCCGCCAGCACCTCGGGACCTTCTGAACGTTGCGGTACCTTCCAGTGTTGTAGTCCAAGTCACTAAATCTCGAGTCCGAGTCGAGTCTGGAGTCCCCAGTGTTCAATTCCGAGTCCAAGTCCGAGTCACCAAAGAGGAGCCAGAGTCGAGTCAGAGTCGAGTCCCCATTACCCTAGTCCGAGTCCAAGTCATCAAGGTTGAGTCCAGTCCACTCTGGCAGTCAAAGAGCTGACATACAAATAAAAAAAGGTCTACATTAAACATTAATGACGCAGCGCACAGCGGTCACCATTTCAAAAGGGAGTTTATTTACTTTGTGACACAATAGCCAAACAAATGCACTAGCCATCAATTTATTATGCCAAATGATTAGGGCCTATTACAAAAAAATTTGAATACTGTAAGTATTTCTTGTATGTTTTCCCACCACTAATAATCCCACTGTGACCCGTATAGGACCGTCTGTGTTGTTGACTGTCTGTAAACAAAGAGATGGCGTGTTGTGAACACCTGTTAGTGCAATCCTGTTAGCATTCATTTAGATACACCTAGTCTAGAGGGTGGGGCAACAGTGGTTCAGGTGGTAAAGCGGTCGTCTGGTAATCTGAAGGTTCCCGGTTTGATTCCGGCACCTCCCGGGCAGTGTGTCATAGTGTCCACAAGGAAGCATACTAGGACCGCTACTCTTCCTAATTTATGCAAATGACATGTCGTCAGCCTGTGACTGCAACTTGTTCCTGTTTGCGGACGACTCAGCCCTGCTGGTCTCTGACAAGAACAAGTTACAGGTTGAAAAAACTCTCAGCTCGGAACTAGGCAAAATCTGCATATGGCTCGCTGATAACAAACTATCATTACACATGGGCAAAACAGAGTCCATTCTCTTCGGTTCAAATAACAAACTCAGCAAGACCGACGGCTTCTCAGTTACAGTGGGTGACAATATTGTCACAAGGAAAGACGAAATTACCTACCTGGGTTCCATCCTAGAGGCAAATCTTTCCTGTGACAAAATGGCATCCAATGTAATAAAAAAAGTCAACCAACGAACTAGATTCTTGTACCGGATCTCCTCTCTGGTAAACAAGAATACCCTGAAGACTCTGGCAGGAGCACTCATTCAAGGGTACTACGACTATGCGTGCACCTCATGGTACAAAAGCACCTCAAAGGCGCTTAAAACAAGATTACAAACATCACAAAACAAACTGGTCAGACTACTACTTGACCTTACCCCCAGAACCCACCTCACTCCTGCCCACTTTGACAACCTAGGATGGCTTAGAGTAGACGACAGAGTACAGCAACTTGCAATGGGCCTGGTCTACAAGATACACTATACGACTAAGGTACCCATGTACATGTCAAAATACTTCCCAAAGGTCAGTGAATACCACAACCACTACACCAGAGGAAGCTCAACAAATCATGTTAAACCCAGATTCGGCTGAAACAAGGGACTAAACACGTTTAGCAATTATGCCACATCAATGTGGAACGCCCTACCCAAAGCTGTAAAGGAATGTGAATCCCTACCCACATTCAAAACCGCTCTTAAAGAGCACCTACGGGAGGCTGCAATTCGAAACTGGCCACCGTAAATGCCCAAAACCCCCACCACCTCCTAATAGACAATCTCCTCCCCACCGCATGTATATATTCCTCTCCCACCCACCCACCCCCTCCTAATGTACAGTCCCCTCCCCATCATATGTATATACTCTGTCAGGATCTAGGGGTAACAGTACTGTATATTTGAATACCGTTTATGTCACAAATGTATCAGTACTAAATACCTATATGTCCCTATGCCATAAATGTCATGTATGTTGTGTATGTCATAAATGTCTATATGAATTGAAAATGGGGGACCCTGATGGAAACAAGACAAAGTCAGGTCTGCATCCCCTTAACAATTGTGTGTAATGAACCGTACTGTATTGTACCCATTCTGCAATCTGTTAAATAAAGTTTTCATTCATTCATTCAGTCCTTGAGCGAAACCCCTAATTGCTCCTGATGAGCAGGTTGGCACTTTGCATGGTCGCCTCGGCCGTCGATGTGTGAATGTGTGAGTGAATGGGTGAATGTGAGGCATAAGTCAAGAGTTTCAAGTCAAGAGTTTTATTTGTCACGGCATACAAGTATACAATGAAATGCGGGTGGTCTTGCCCGCAACAATGTGCAATACAGTGGTACAACATGTAATAGAATCCAATAAAAAACAACATTGTGCAATAAACAGGTAACAGGTAACATGGTGGGACATCTCGGTATCTGTACATAGTTACATAGGTTGTGTAGAGGAATTTACCATGAGTAAGGATGTACTCAGTCAGATGTAGAACACAACCTTACTTAGCTCAAACAGAGTATCAAGTACAAATAGGTCAAGAGTTATTGCTGGATGACTCCAGGAGTGATGAGGCCTAGTATTCCTCCAAAGAGCTCTAGAATCCAGTAAAACCTAGGTCTTTATAGTATAAAAATAGTATACGAACAGGTCGAAAAGTACCTCGCGGAAAAAAATCGAATCTACGAATTCCAATCTCGCTTCAGAACATCCCACTCCACTGACACATGCCTTCTCTATTTGAACGACCACATCAAACAAGAGGTGGACACGGGCAAATACTGCGGCATGGTCATGCTGGACCTACAAAAGGCCTTCGACACTGTCAATCACACCATTCTGATTGACAAGCTAAAAGCAATTATTTTTTTTGGGATCTTTTTCCACCTCCTTTTTCCTCAGTTTTTCTCCCATCCCATTAGTCGTTATGCCAATTTCCAATCCCCTTCCTGGTCGCCTCGCACCTACCCCCTACGGTCGGTCTGGGAGAGTGGAGGCTATCACATGTTTCCTCCAACACGTGTAGCCAATCAACCGCTTCTTTTCACCTGGCAGCGCGGACTCTCACTGAGAGGGTGTAACGTGTGGAAGGATCACACTACCCCCCTTAGATCCTTTCCTCGCTGAGCAGACTCCCCGACCGAACTGTAGGAGTCGCTGTTTACAACGTCCAGGACCCACCCACCAGCTTTCCCACCCCTAACACTGCCAATTGTGTTAGTATGAACGACCAGCCAATCTGGTAGCAATGCCGAGAGCTGGGCTCGAACCCAGCATAGTCGTAGTACATAGTACTAGTGCCTTGCCCACTGCGCCAATTAGCCGCCCAAAAGCAATTGGTTTTGATAGTCTATCAGTGAGCTGGATACAATCCTACCTGGAGGGGAGAGAACAGATGGTGGAGGTAAACGGTACCCTATCCCCCTCCCTCCCAGTGAGCTGTGGTGTTCCACAAGGAAGCATACTAGGACCGCTACTGTTCCTAATTTATGCAAATGACATGTCAAAATACTTCCCAAAGGTCAGTGAATACCACGATCACAACACCAGAGGGAGCTCCACAAATCATGTTAAACCCAGATTCGGCTCAAACAAGGGACTAAACACGTTTTGCAATTATGGCACATCAATGTGGAACGCTCTACCCAAAGCTGTAAAGGAATGTGAATCACTACCCACTTTCAAAAACACTCTCAAAGAACACCTACGGGAGACTGCAATTCGAAATTGGCCCCTACAAATGTCCAGGCATGCGTTGTTCATGGGACGGGGTAGCACGGTGTGGGACCTCACTCGCTATTTGCATATCAATAGCTCCGGTCGTCAGGTGTGTTAAATACGTTCTCAGACACATTCACACCTAACCTTGTTGTGAAGACGTGTTACATTCCATTCGTAGAGGCAATTAGGCACTGTCTTTAGTCTGTGCCCAAGCGAGGGGACATTAAATGCGCATTCGCGGGAGCGCGCGCACGCGCAGGGAGCGCGCGTGCACGTGGTGCGTGTCACCCCAGATGATTTCAATAACGCACCACTGCAAATGTCCTAACCCAGTTGTACAGTAAATTACCAAGTATGGCTTTGTCAGTATTTCAATGTACAGTGTACAGTGTCCCCCCCCCCACCACCTCCAATCTACAGTCCCCCCCCCACCCACCCAACCACACCCCACCAACCCAACCTCCTCCAATGTACAGTTTCTACGTCAAATGTATATACACTCTTTTCTGGACACTTTTTGTATCACAAACAGTACTGTATTTGCAAATCTGGTATGTCATAAATGTATAGATGTAGCAGTACTGTCTATCTGTATGTCGTGTGTGTCATATATGTTATGATGAATTGAAAATGGGGGACCCTGATGTAAACAAGACTAAAGTCTTTCTCTGGTCTGCATCCCCTTAACAATTGTATGTATTGAGCTGTACTGTACTGTACCCATTCTGCAATCTGTTAATAAAGTTTTCAATCAATCAATCAATCAGAGAGAAAGGGATTGTGGATAGATCGGGCTAGGTATTGGGTTGGAGGGGGGCCAGGAGGGGGGAGCGGTGAGTTAGAAGGGGGGGGGGGGGGTCCGGTGAGAGACAAAAGGTGGATAAATGGGGGAGGGTAGACATATTGGAGAGGTGTGGGGGGAATAACAAGAATGGGAGGGGGGTTGGGACATAACTGGGAGATTGTTTGAGGGGGGAGGGGATAATTATTCCACAGTTGTAAAGACATAAATCCATTATTGGAGGAAAACCAAATTATAAATTCATCGTAGTATCTGGAACTCTGCATATAATACGGCTATTCGCTCTGAGAGTATTAATTCCTGCACCAGCCTCCGATATTTTCAGTCTAGCTTCTACTTCAAAATGTGAGGCTTTTGCTCAGTCTTTTACCTGTTACGGGTCAAGGTAGGAGTTGAGTTCCAATAGTAGAAGGTAATAAGGAGACGGAGATGTTGTTGCTCTTCTCAAGAAAACGTGTTATTTTATTATCAGAATCACTAGAGCAAGAGACTGTAACGATAACGAATAAGAAGCCAGGCTTCAACTGAGGGTATATAAGGAAAAAATTATTAAATAATAACAGCAAAGACAAGAGGATCCAATTCTTGTCCGTGGCCGACTGCTCGCAGTAGTTCTGTTGAAGATCCGACAACAGACAGAGAGAACAAGGAATTACTATAAAGGCAAAACTCCCAGCAAACCACACGCAGTAATTAGTGACAACAAACCACAGGTGACAGTCAATCAGCGCTAATTACAGAGAACGGGGTGCAGTACTCCAGAATGGCAGTGGGGTGGGCGGGCAGGCTGCGTAGCGGAGATTGTGCTCGTCACCAATGCAAGAGGCTGCGGTCTCGACTCCCGGAGTCAGCATTGCCTTGGCTTGGGCTGATCACTATACTAACTCGTTTGGCTGGGTTAGAGGGAGGGAAGCCGTGGGTGAAACTGGCGTTGTGGACAGCGACGCCTACAGGTCAGATCTGGGCGCTTGCTCAGCGGAGGCAGGACTTGAGGAAGACAGCGTGACCTCCCACGCGTTACACTTCACCAATGAGAGCCCTCGCTGCCAGGTGAGAAGAGAGCCACTGGCTGTCGCCGCACGTGTCGGAGGAAGCGTGCGGATATTTCAGGGTTCCCTTGTACCGACCAGTAGGAGAACATGCACACAACAACCAGGTAGGGGAGGGGGGGGGGGAATTGGCACAACGACTAAATTGGGATGGGGAGAAAAACAGAGAAAAGAGTGATACAAAAAAAAAGAAAAAAGAATGGCAGTAGGGTTTCTACTCCTGGGAGAGGACAGAAACCCAGAACGTTACATTTTACCAATAAAGTAACTACTATCAGGGCTGGCATTGACAGACATACTGTACCAATGATATACACAGCTTACCTTGTAACAAACCGCCAACTCTGGAGAAATTTAACAACATCTCTGAGGTGGAACCTCATAAAATTGTAATGCAATTGTAAAACTTCAACCTGCAATCTCGACCCGTTCCCACAACCTTTTTTAAGAATGTTTTTGATAGTCTCTCCGAATAATAATACATGTCTTGAGACTGGATTTTTTCCAAATGCTTACAAAACTGCTGTTGTAAAACCATTACTGAATAAATCAAATCTGGATTATAATGTCTTAAGCAACTATAGACCTATTTCCAATTAACCTTTTATGAGTAAATTACTGTTTTTTATGTTTTTTATGAAAATGGTATATTAGAGAAATTCCACTCTGGTTTTAAATCAAATCACAGAGACAGCTCTGGTTAAATTAACAAATTATCTCAGGATTAATGCTCATGCCGGCAGAGTCTCTGTTCTGATTATTTTGGACTTGAGCGCTACATTCGACACACTTGATCATAGCTTTCTAATAAACCGCTTGGAAAACTGGGTTGGATTATCTGATAGTGCACTGAATTGGTTTCAAACATATCTTACAGAGCGAAAATTGTTAGTTTAGTTGATTTTGTGTCTGAGAAACAAGACTTGACTTTAGGTGTTGCACAAGGAAGCTGTTGGCAGCAGTGGCGGAGCCCAATAGCAGAACACAGGAGGAGAGAGAATGGAGCGTTTAGGTTGGTTTAATGTAGGCACCAGGCAGACCGGTATTATAGTACAGGAATGTGCAAGTAGATGCGAGCAGGTGCACTCCTCGTGCAGCACAGGAGCGTCCAGGTGGGTGGTGTCTCGGGAGCGGTGGTCCTGGGCACAGGGAGAACAAGATTAGGACACGGTATGTAACAAGGACAGAGTAGCAAGGCTAGTGTGCGACGTCGTACCTAGGTTGTTAGGTTAACACTGCGACGAGGGAGAGCAGGATCCGTGGGCTGAAGTAGGGGTTTGATGATGAGGGAATCCCTCACAGCCGCGCTGATTGATCTCCCTCTGGCAGCGTGGGAATGCTGGGGACGGATGCTGCCCATATAAGGGTGTGGATGAGGGGTGAGGAAGGCTCTCGCTGTGACTGTGTGGAAGGAGGAGGGGTGAAGAAGGCTCTCGCCATTATTATTATTATTATTATTATTATTATTATTATTATTATGCCTCAGGGCAGCTCTGGCTGCAATTGTAGCTTACCACCACCGGTATGACTGTGTATGAACGAATAATGGACTCTGTGAAGCGCTCTGGGTGCCATGAAGAGCGCTATATAAATCCAAGTCATTATTATTATTATTATTATGAGCTGTCTTGGTCCACTCCATTTTTCACTGTACATGCTACCACTAGGTGATGTCATCAGAAAACACAATATCAACTTTCATAGTTATGCTGACCAGAATCAGAATCAGAATCAGAATCAGAAAAGTCTTTATTGCCAAGTATACTTTTCACATACAAGGAATTTGCTTTGGACATTACTGGTGCGACATTAGCGGACAGACATTACAGACAGATAATACAATAAAGTGGTGGAGTAAAATAAAATGACATATGAGCTAAGTTAAGCACAATAGAATAATATATTTATGAAATTAAATATAGGCCGGGCTGTACGACTGTATAAGAGGTTGAATACAATTATGTGGGATATAAACTAAATTAAATATAGCTCAATAGATATAGTACAATTATAAGTAAAAATTAAATAAGAATAGGAGTAGGCCAGGGCTGTGCAACTGGGCAGATGTGGTCAATTATATACACTAGTTAGAATGAAGTAACAATACAGTGGGCAAGTATATAGTCCAGTAGGGTGTGTTAACTCATTCAGCGCCAGCTATTATCCTCATCCTGTAGTCCGTGGGCCACGCTAAAAGATAGGCATTTTCACTGTGCGTCAGTGGGAATGAATAATTCCTAGGTTAATAATACTCGACCGGAACGCTGCATGGAGTGAGATGGCGATACAGGGCAAACGAGGGGTATAGCTGGAGACTGGTGATTTCCCCCACAGAGTGGTAAGCTCCAGAGGAATTGAAGAATAGTCGGATACTCCTGCTGGTCACTGAAGAAAAGGGGTCTCGTACGGATCCAATCTTTGTAATCCAAGTGCTCGATAGCAGGGTAATAGCTCTTAATCCAATGCCCGACGGCAGTGATGATAGCTAGCTAGCTTCGTCCTCGAAGCTAGCCCGATGCAGATCTTCAGGTGTAGTTAAATCCAAACGCCAATGGTATTAACGATGCTCTTCTCCACGGTACTACGCTTACACAATTCACTATAATACACCAACAATGGTTCTACAATATCAAGGTCGTATCTAAGGAGCTACTAGCTATCCGTAACGATACACCGCGGGTAGGTTCCACTGCTCACATGTCCAATCGTTCTGCTGTTAGGTTCACCTCGTGTTCTGATACTAATTACGTTAAGTCCACACACACTTACTAAGGTTCACGCGCTTCTCGTTACTGCTGCACACTACGTTAGATTCACACTTTCACTTGTTCACTTCGCACTGCTGCTGCTTGCGCCTTCTACAATATATACTCAGAGTGATTTCTAGAGCGCAACCGAATCTCTTGTCCGGAATCAATGCGCTGGCCAAGGGCATGTCTCAACTTGCCCGGACTCGTCTTTGAACTTGTCTGGGGGGCGCGACTGTTGGCGCCGTCAATGCCAAGGGCGGTGTCCAATGAGGAAAGCGAATAATGCTATGATTCAAACTGAGGCTTAAAGGTATATAGCTTATATATATAAATAATATACAAGTTATATAAAATAATAAACGTAGATTCTCAGTGTTAATCTGGCCCTTCACAACACTACATATGTTGATCATTGCGATCGATGTGAAATCATTGTAGGATCAAAGTAGGTTTGATGTTATATAGTCCTTACCTTTACTAGGAGGTATCCCAAAATGAATATTCCAATTGTCTGATCACGATTTCCAGTATTGATGTCCATCGGGTCCCTGACATGAAATGACACAAAATATGCAAAAAGTGTGCTGAATGCGCTCCAAGGTGCTCAGATGAACCACTTCACTTGCACAGGTCCAAATTCTTCACCCGGATCATATAAAATGTAACAGTGTGAAATAAGATTTCAAAGGGTAGGCGATACTGCCACCTAACAGGATTCAGCCGGCATTGCACTCTCGAGGTCTCAGAATGAGTTCCAATGGTAACACCGAGGTCCGTGAGAGTGTATAGGATATTAAAATCGAAAAAAAACTATCTAAAAATGTAATATTACGTTTTTGGCGCTCAACGGTTGGCGAGCAAACACGTAATATTACGTCATTGGCCCTGAAAGTGTTAATGTAACACAGCGGGGGGGGTGGGGGGGGGGGGGGTGGGGGGGGTCAGTGAGGGTCCCAAGCCTTTTTTGATGAGGCTCACTGCAGAGGGGAAGAAACTGTTCGTGAGGTTTTGGCCCTGATGGACCGCAGCCTCCTGCCAGAGGGGAGTGACTCAAACAGGTTGTGACCGATTGTTACGACCCTGCTCAGAGGGAAGCAACATAAAGGGGACACAGACACCAAAGGTCAAGTTTAAACCAAAATGATATATTTATTTATTTATTACTAGCACTATACAAGCAAAGGGTAATTTGTGGTGGAAGGGGAAGACACTGCTCCCGAGTCCCACAGTGTCTTCCATCAGCAAGAGAGGGGACTGTGTGTGGGGTGGGGAGGGCCTTTTGAGCCCTGGCAGGCAGCTTTCCAATTAGCAGCTGATTGCTGCAACACAGGAGACAGTTACATTTCGTTCTTGTATCTCGTTCAGCTCTGTGGGGATGACCTCATCGTTACCTATGTAACCTTGAAAGCTTCCGCTACATGCACCTTCACTTGTCCGGCCACGCCTATCTCCGCCTATGCATATAAGCGAGGGGCGTGACCGTGCTTCTTCCTTCCCTAATATTTTCATTCGGAAGCGTTGGCTACAAGCGTGCTTTAGACAGTGGAAATTTAGCTTATAGTTTTCTTGTTGCTGTTTCTTCGAGATGGCATCACCACCAAGACTCGAGAAGCCCTTCTTGGGGCTCCACTAGCGCGCCCTCCTCCCAACCTCCGCTCGCCCGGTGGCATGCGGCGCTGAGTGTAGTGCCACCCGTTGAGCGCCCCTCACCCGTGAGGAAGGTAGCTCCGGCGTCTCCATCAAACAGACCCCCGACACGGGTGTGGTCTCTCTGATGGCAGACGATTGCGGCACAAGCTCTCCGCCTGCTTGCTCCCGCCGTTAAGAGCGGTGGTGAGCGAGCAGGATGGGTGGCCGCAGAGGGAAAAACCCTTCGGTTCTGCGGAAGAGCTGGTGCCAGAGAGGGTCTTGCGCTCTCCTACCATCACATCCCAGTGGTGCACCTCGAGGAGAATGTGCCGCGCCCGGCAGCAGGTAAGGGGAGCGGGACTAGGCCTATAGGAGGCTGTATCCCCCCTTTCCTTCACCTCTCTCTTCCTCTGTTTTTCTCTTTTACAACACACGCAGGCGCACACATACATTTCACATGCACGTACAGTTGTGCATATACAGGCACATGCAATTGGACACACACCCATGTACGCACACTCATATTCATGCACAGTTGCACAGTTGCACACACACACACACACACACACACACACACACACACACACACACACACACACACACACACACACACACACACACACACAAACAAGCAATACATACACACAGTGCACACACATACAGACAGACCGTAGCACATGCATGCGCATACACCCTTTTGAGGCTAAATAAATGGCTAAAGAGCCCTGGCCTAGATGTCGGCCGGTCCAAACCGCATGACACCGACGGCGGCGTAGTGGAAAATGTCACGGACGTGGTCTCAGGCTGCTCTTCGCTGTCTCTCCTTGTGTCTTTGGGTTCACGCAATGTCGTAGTACTTGCACACAAATTACTGCATGATTTTGAATACCTGAGTACTGAGACGACTGTTGTGATGGAGTTTATTTACAGTACTATTATAAAACAAATTCACACCAGAATTTCCAGAGCAAGTTGAAGAACCTCCAAGGGAAGTGAAGGCGTCTAGCCGGGGCTCTGCCTGAATGATGAATGTAGTCTACTGTACCACTAGTGTGTGTTTATTGTAAGTCGCTGTATGTGTGCGATTCAGAGTGGTTTACCAGGTGCTACTTGTGTATGTGTTGTTTTTAGTGTGATTTAGTGTAATTTACATAGTGTGTGTGTGTGTGTGTCTGTGTGTGTTTGCTCAGTACAGTCATACCACGCCTACATTCTTTCTCTGGTCTGTGGGATTTTTTTCCTCAGAGGAAAAAAATAACCTGGTCTCACTCAAAACTCTGTAGTCTCTTGGCCTCTCCTCTCTCCCTCTCCCCCTCTCTCTGTCCCTCTCTCTCTCTCCCTCTATCTCCCTCTCTCTCTCCCCCTTCTCTCTCTCTCTCTCCCCCCCTCTCTCTCTCTCTCTCTCTCTCTCTCTCTCTCTCTCTCTCTCTCTCTCTCTCTCTCTCTCTCCATCCTCTCTCTCCCTCCCTCTATCTCCCTCTCTCTCTCCCCCCTCTCTCTCTCTCTCTCTCTCTCTCTCCCTCTCTCTTTCCCTCTCTCTCGTACAATATCACACATATAATTTTAATCATGTAACTACGATTTCACACATATTATCATTTTAATCATGTAACTACAATTTCACACATATTATCATTTTAATCATGTAACTACCCTCTCTCTCTGACTCTCTCTCTCTTTGTCTCTCTCTCAGACAGTGTCTGTTGATGGTAAGACTCAACTCAGCTGGTGGTGAGACTGATTCCAGATCAGACAATGAATCTCTGGTGCTGTCTGGTCTCTGTCTCCAGCCTGTCCTGCTATCAGGTCCTTTTTCATTTCCTCTTCTCTACTGTCGATATATCATCAATCTCATGCCTCTCTCTCTCTCTCTCTCTCTCTCTCTCTCTCTCTCTCTCTCTCTCTCTCTCTCTCTCTCTCTCTCTCTCTCTCTCTCTCTCTCTCTCTCTCTCTCTCTCTCTCTCTCTCTCTCTTCTCTCTCTCTCTCTCTCTTGTAGATATGGACCTTATGTTCCTCTTTCTAGGTCTTTCCTATTTACCAGTGGAGGGGAGGAAGAGGAGGAGGCGGAGGAGGAGGGGATGTCAAAGGTCATCCTCATCTATCTTCTTATCTATCGGAACACTGTCTTGGGTCAAAGTGATCCTCCTGGACTGACTGCTGGGAGTGACGAGTTTGTGTCACAGGTTGACAGGAATGTTTTTTTTCTATACTTCCCAGAGTTTTGTGAAGACTGTGAATGCTGTTTTTCTGTGTGAATGTACCCTGATCTATGGAATTACGCTGTGTTTTCTGTGTGGATGTACCATGATCTATGGAATTACACTGTGTTTTTCTGTGTGAATGTACCCTGATCTATGGAATACACTGTGTTTTTCTGTGTGGATGTACCCTGATCTATGGAATTACGCTGTGTTTTTCTGTGTGGATGTACCCTGATCTATGGAATTACGCTGTGTTTTTCTGTGTGGATGTACTATGATCTATGGAATTACCCTGTGTTTTTCTGTGTGGATGTACCCTGATCTATGGAATTACCCTGTGTTTTTCTGTGTGGATGTATCCTGATCTATGGAATTACGCTGTGTTTTTCTGTGTGGATGTACCCTGATCTATGGAATTACCCTGTGTTTTTCTGTGTGGATGTACCCTGATCTATGGAATTACGCTGTGTTTTTCTGTGTGGATGTACCCTGATATTTGGAATTACCCTGTGTTTTTGTGTGTGGATGTACCCTGATCTGTGGAATTACCCTGTGTTTTTCTGTGTGGATATACCCTGATCTGTACCCTGTGTTTTTCCCCATAGCTTTGGTCAGTGGCGGCTCGCCACTAGGGGCGCTCGGGCGCCGCCCCCCCTCAGGCCCCTGGTTATATGAGAGAAGAACAAGAAAAATATTTTTTTTGTTTTTTGTTTTATAGCCCTATAAATAATATAAACATGTTTAAAATGAATAATATTTACTCATTTTAAGTATGTTTGTGTTTCCAATGCACAATATAACGTTAATATATAAAATAAAAATACTCGTTTTCCTGAACAGGAAGTGACTCACTTTTTTTAATTTTTTTGTATTTCTCGGCCCGGGCTAGACGCAATAGCGCTCTGAGTGCGCGTCACTGTTTGATCGCTGTATCCGTCGCAGCCAATCAGTGCGTAACGCGTTGTGCGTTGAAATATGACTATTATGTTGGAATCCGGGCGCGATTTGAAGCGGTCTAGGCAGCAGCGTCAAGAATTTCTGTAGCCGCATTTCGCGGAGACGCTCTCTGATTGGCCGACGTCAGTTTTTTTTTTCCGTAGCAGCATTTCGCGGAGACGATCTCTGATTGGCCGAATCCACTTTATGTTCAATTCTAGCTTATTCTAGGTTGGTGGTAGAGATAGTGTGTTGTTGTGACTGAGATGCAGCTATTTGTCTTAGAGCGTGACTGCAAGTTCTTTCGACGGTTAAGCTTAGGCACTCTTTCAAAGTTGGTTAAGGTTAGAGTTTGTCTTAGAGCATGGCGATAGAACGCCAGGTAGTTGCAGTCTGTTCGACGCGGAATGGACAAAGAAATCAAGTACTGTCTTGTTGTGGTGCTAACAGCTAACAAGCTATATGGCGGATGCAGTCTGGACAGTGGACAGTGGTCTGGATATACATCATCAACAGCGGATTATACACTTATCAAGCCCACACGTTTCAATTAAACAAAGTGAGTTTATGCTGTTGTGTTGTGAGATGCAGCTATTTGTTGTTATCTCACACAGTACTTGTTGGCTATAAGCTATATATGGATGCAGTGTGGAGGGACATGCACAATGGACAATGGAGTGGATATACTTTATCAAGCCCTGCTGCCTGCTCTGCTGTCAACTTAACAACAACAACAAGGTAGATTTGCAATATCGCTCTCTCTCTCTCTCTCTCTCTCTCTCTCTCTCGCTCGCTCGCTCTCTCTCTCTCTCTCTCTCTCTCTCTCTCTCTCTCTCTCTCCCGCTCTCTCTCTCGCTCTCTCTCTCTCTCTCTCTCTCTCTCTCTCTCTCTCTCTCTCTCTCTCTCTCTCTCTCTCTCTCTCTCTCTCTCTCTCTCTCTCTCTCTCTTCTCTCTCTCTTCTCTCTCTCTCCCTCTCTCTCTCTCTCTCTCTGCCTATGCGTGTGTTTGGAGACGGAGCGAGTTTGTTTCTAACGTTTCTATTTATATATGTTTCAAGTTGTGAATTAGACTGTACTTTATTTGGCCAATGCGTGGTACATGTTTGGTATAGCGCCCCCTAGCGCCCCATCTGGAGAATAATCCAGGAGCCGCCACTGGCTTTGGTACCTAGTGCTGGAAAGTGGCCCAGCTGTGGGGGTTTGGGATTGACTGTAGGAAGACCCACCCATGCCTTTTTCCACGTTTCTGATAGGTGGGTGATGATGTAATGACCTGCACACCTGGGCTTTATAATGGCAGTCCAGCGAATAGATGGGAGACTACTCCAGGGTGGAAGTCCACGACACACAGATAGCGTTTCTCTGGACGGAGGTCTCACGGCGGTAAATATCCCATTCTTCATCATCAAATCATTCATCTTCATCTACTATCTATCAACGTCTTCCGTATTCAACCCATCTACACTGCTGCGTGTCCAGAGATCCACTGATCCACTGGGGTTTTTCTACAAATCATCTCCCCCCAATTAAAGGAGCAATAAGGGGCCGTTTATTTTGGGCAGAACTTTTGAAATATTTTCAAATCCTTAACCCTTTCACTGGGATACAACAAAGGCTGACCACATGATATGATAATAATGATAATAATAGGCTACATGTTTTGTGTCTTATTAAAATAATATGCAACGTGAGAGGACGCAAAGAAAGCTCATGGCACATCAACTCGCTGCCCTGGACTCATACACCAGTAACACTGCATCATCTACTTTGGGATAAAGCCATTTTTGCAAGCACTGCAGGGTTTGACATTACCACCACCCCCTACCAAATGCGGGTAGAATTCAGCAAAAAAAAGGGGCTTTTTGGGACTTTCGGAGCCAAAGTGGTGGCATTTTGAAACGGACACCACCATCATATCTTTGTTTGGACCCTCAGAAATATTAGTAATCATTTTTGGAAATTTGTGCATTGAGAGAAACCAGCAATGTCTCCACTACAAAAGCCTAGAGAAAGTTTGTCTTAACTCATCATCATGAGTTATGCACGGCATTATGCGTTCTTTGCTAGGTTCAATGTGAACAACCCAAAGCCGTCAGAGTGGAGGGAAAATGAGTTTCTCCATTGTGGCATTATGACGGGATTTCTGTGTGAAATGGGCCTCTGTTTCCGCATGCAAATGGTTGGATATTAAACTGTGAACAACAAGCCACTGATCTGGTCTCCCTCCATCAGGTGGGATGAATCTGTGGGACTGACCAGACGTGACCGGAACGGAACCCTATGAAGGACCCCTCTTTTCAGACAGAGCACTTTATGTTTCTGTTGCACACCTGTGTTTTGGCTTTCTGCCCTGCTAATGTGTTCATATTTGGGTCAACTGTGGCAGCGTTTGCCAGTGTATTACACTCCCAGGGCAGTGGCATTTCTTTTTATCGTCTCTTTCCCCACACCAGTAGTCTTCCCCATGTTTGTATCTCTCCTACCCCCTTCCCTGTTTGTTGTGCTTTAGCGTAGGTAAGTTTTATCTTTTTTTTATTATCTTTTCCCCCCTCCTTTTTTCCGATTTTTCTCCCATCCCACTGTTAGTCGTTATGCCAATTCCCAACCCCCTTCCTGGTTGTTGCGCACCCCCCCTTACTGTTGGTCCGGGAGGCCGGAGACTGTCAGCCAAACAAGTTAGTATAGCGATCAGCCCAAGCCAAGGCAATGCTGACTCTCCGGGAGTCGAGACCGCAGCCTCTTGCATTGGTGACGAGCACAATCTCCGCTACGCCACCTGACCGCCCTTAGCGTAGGTAAGTGGACTGACCAGGTTGTATTCTTGGTTCCTAGTGTATGTTCCCTTGTACCCCTCTGTCCGCTTGCAGGGCCTCCGCGGTGGTCCGCTAGGGGGGAGGAAGACCTCCACGGCCGTAGCAGCACCAGCCGTTAGCTCCCAACGAGTCATTGAAGCAGAGCATTTATTTTGATTGCATGCCCTTTGTAAGCACATGCATTTGAGTGCATGTTTAGCCTGTTGCTAACTAGCGTAGCCACTGTGTGTTATTATCTGTACATGAGTAGCGTGGCTCACAAATGGTTAAATTCCAAATTGCTACGTGGTGCCTGAGAGCTCCTTGGCCACTAGCAAGCTGGTTATAAAAAAGGAAATCCCTCTGGTTCTACTTTTTGCTCTGTAATTACATTTCCAAATAAATATTTACCTCTGTGGTGTTGTATTATTGTTTTTGGCAACATGCCTTCATCAGGGTTACATGACAAAGAAAGAACAATATTGTTAAATGTAAGTAATAATATGATTGAATATAACTGCACTTTAACTGTTCCACAAGAGGGCGCTATAGGCGTAAGGAGACGCAGCTATAACCTGCTGACGTCAGGTAGCAGGTATAAGGGAATGTTCCCTCCCCCTCTGTCTCTCTCACTCTAGCTCTCACGGAGAGCAGGTCTCGTGGTGGAAATGTACATATGAAATAAACCACGCCAGTTAAGGCTAAAGAGGACCTCGTTGTCATGACCAGTTATTTTGCTCCCCAGGTGACTCTGTCAACAAATATATTTTAAATACCCATATAAAATGGCCTCCACAGGGCGACACACACACACGTGCACACACACACACACACACACACACAACACACACACACACACACACACACACACACACACACACACACACACACACACACACACACACACACACACACACACACACACACACACACACACACACACCCAACCAACCAACCAACCAACCACAAAACAAGTGTCATATATTCAGAGTTGCGTGATAAACCTAGGCTAATTGAATCCACCTTGAATAACAAGGTTTATTATTGCCTTAATGTCTTAATGGGAGGGCTCTGGTATTTTGAGGTAGCCAGAGTACATGTGGAATCTCAACTGGTTTGCATGCGAGCGGCACATAATACAGACACAAACGCGTGTAAATGTACCACATACACATTTATACACACACACACACACACACACACACACACACACACACACACACACACACACACACACACACACACACACCTACACACACACACACACACTGTGTGGCCGGTGTTTATAGCAATGCTAGGGTAATACAGTATGCAGTAATACAGTATACAGTAATACAGTATGCAGTAATACAGTATACAGTAATACAGTATAATAATAATAATACTTTATTTGTATAGCACTTTTCATACAGAAGTTGCAGTTCAAAGTGCTTCACAACAGTAAAAATATAGGCATAAGCGAGCATGAGCAAGGTAAGGTAAATCACAGTGTTTCACATTAGGACCTAGTATCCCAATAGGTTCTCTGTTTACAGTTTCATTCAGTAATACAAATGACAAAAATAGTTCAAGGTAAAAAATTGTCTAAGAATTATAAAATGGAACAGACATACAACAGGGTATTTAACATAACAGTGATAAAATAGTTCAATTTTGGATTACAACAGAGCAGTGCTCTTCATTATAGTAATATTCAATATTCAAGGGGCTTTCACAATTATTACATTTGGTAGTAATAATGGCACATAGTCATAAATTCATCAACATGCACATTTGTTATCAGCAGCACCAACGCAGAGGAGAGTATGCAGTAATACAGTATACAGTAATACAGCATAGGCGGCCCTAAGGTTCAGGGGACCCGTTTCAACAACCAGCACAAAACCTTGGCCACTGGCAAGCTGGTTATAAAAAGGGAAGTCCCTCTGGTTCTCCTTTTTGCTCTGTAATTACATTTCCAAATAAATATTTACCTCTGTGGTGTTGTATTACTGTTTTTGAACCGGTGGAAACTGGTCCAGGTCGATTTCCTCACCCTGTGACATTTTTGTTTGGGCTTTGATGGTTTTAACTCTTTGATGTTTACAATCTGATTCCGAGGATCATATTGAGGACAGGAGAGGAGAGGAGAGGAGAGGAGAGGAGAGGAGAGGAGAGGAGAGGAGAGGAGAGGAGAGGAGAGGAGAGGAGAGGAGAGGAGAGGAGAGGAGAGGAGAGGAGAGGGGAGGGGAGGAGAGGGGAGGAGAGGGGAGGGGAAGTGAGGACAGAAGAGGACAGGGAAGGTGAGGTGAGGAGAGGGCAGGAGAGGACAGGAGAGGACGGGAGGAGAGGAGAGGACAGGACAGGAGAGGACAGGGCAGGTGAGGAGAGGACAGAAGAGGACATGAGAGGAGAGGACAGGGTAGGTGAGGTGAGGAGAGGACAGAAGAGGACATGAGAGGACAGGAGAGGAGAGGGCAGGAGAGGAGAGAAGAGGACAGGAGAAGAGATGAGAGGATAGGACAGGAGAGGAGAGGGCAGGAGAGGACAGGGAAGGTGAGGAGAGGACAGAAGAGGACATGAGAGGAGAGGAGAGGACATGGGAGGTGAGGAGAAGACGGAAGAGGACATGAGAGGACAGGAGAGAAGAGAAGAGGAGAGGACATGAGAGGAGAGGAGAGGACAGGAGATGAGAGGGCAGGAGAGGAGAGGACAGGAGAGGAAAAGGCAGGAGAGGAGAGAAGAGGACAGGAGAGAAGAGAAGATAAGAAGAGAAGAGGAGAGGAGAAGAGAGGAGAGGAGAGGAAAGGAGAGGACAGGAGAGAACAGAAGAGGTGATGAGAGGACAGAAGAGGAGAGGGCAGGAGAGGAGAGGACATGAGAGGAGAGGACTGTGGAGGAGAGGAGAGGACAGAAGAGATGAGAGAAGAGGAGAGTAGAGAAGAGAGGAGAGGACAGGAGAGAAAAGCAGAGAAAAGCAGAGAAGTAGAATGATTTTATTTGATAGTTGAGGAGAGGAAAGATAACCTGACATGGCAGCTGGCTTCAGATCACACACCATAACACAAGAATCCATCTGGTCAGGCTTCTTGTTATGTGCTTGTGCCCCGAACCACAGTGGCATCCTTTGAGGACCTAAAGATATTGTGCCAAGTTATTTGTAATGTGTGTTGGCTCTATTCTGTGTAACAGAAGAGAGACCAGGTTAAGGAGAGGAGAGAGGAGAGGAGAGAAAAGAGCAGAGAAGAGAGCAGAGAAGAGGAGAGAAGCGGAAGAATGAGCCTCAGTGCCACACAAGTTGGCCCTGGCCTGAGGGGCCGCCTCGGCTCTGGCTAAGAGAGGGAGAGGAAGTGAGGGAGGGGGCAAACGCAAGCAGGGGTGGGGGAGAGGGGCTGAGGGCAGCGCCCGGTGCCACGTTTGCATCACAGAACTGTGATCCCATTCACAGCGGCGTGTAGGAGAGTTGGCACCGAAGCTGTGTGTGTTGAGGCCAAAACATCGGCTCAACGACACCCAGTCTGTGGAATCCCAGGTTCCCGAGGGACTTCTTCTCACACAGCGACAGGAAATCAGCTTTTTACTTCACCAGAGGAACGCGTTTGCAAAACACAAGGACTACAAGTGTCCAGTAGATCCCTGTTGTTAGGGAGAAACATTCAGCAACTTTTGGAGGCTGATGGGTGTTCTAAAAATAATGCTCTTTATTCACACAATTAAAACCAACGTGTTTTGGCCACATGCCTTCATCAGGGTTACATGACAAAGAAAGAACAATATATATTAAATACCCATATAAAATGGCCTCCACACGGCCACACGGCCACACACACACGGCCACACGGCCACACACACACACACGGCCACACACACGGCCACACACACACACACACACACACACACACACACACACACACACACACACACACACACACACACACACACACACACACACACACACACACACACACACACACACACACACACACACACACACACACACACACACACACACACACACACACACACACACACACACACACACACACACACACACAGTGTGGCCGGTGTTGATAGCAATGCTAGGGTAATACAGTATGCATAGGCGGCCCCAAGGTTCAGGGGGCCCGTTTCAACATCAAATATGGGGCCCTCATCTTATTTTAACAACCCCCTCCAGCATGTTGACCCTTCAAGTCAAATTCACTTTATTTATAAAGCATGTTTAAAGACAACAGAGTTGACCAAAGTGCTGTACAAGGCATTAAAAACGAATAACACATTAAAATAATCGTAGAGCATGGGGATCCAAGGATCAGTACATAGAAGAGACATATACACTATATAGAAGCAGCACAAAACCCATTAAGAAGAATCAAACTCTAGTGAAAAGAAGTATGTTTGAAAGAATCGACGGATGGGGCGAGTCTGATGGAAGAGGGAAGTCTATTCCATAGTCTAGGGGCTGTAACAGGAAAGCACGGTCACCTCTGAGTTTGAGTCTTGAGCGTGGGACGGCCAGGAGGCCCAGGTGTAAAGTAGTGTACATGTTCATCATCAACCTTTATTTATTCTCCAGATTACAATTGAGGTCACCCTCATTTTCAACGTTGTCGAGACTTTACAGACATTTCAATGCACACATTTCTACAATATAACAATAATAAATATTAATAACTATCTATATAGTACTCTTCACACGGACCGCAGTCCAGAGTGCACAGCAGCAATTAGTATAAAATGAGCATAAAATGAGCACACAAATTGACAAAATAAAAATTGCATACATTTCAGACATAAGAATAGGTATAAAAGACAATAAAAGATACGGAGTTGGACCTCTGACGTTACACGAAAGAAGAAGATGCAGATTTAAGAATAGGCATAAAATAAGTACAATATCAAAAACAGTTACAGACTGTTGCAGGCAGGCCTGCAAGTAAACCTCTAAACTTCCCCTCCGTTATAGGTAGTTTCATCCTCAGCGAGAGCTGAAGAGAGTTCCATGTAGTAGGGGCACTATAATGAAAGGCTGATTTTCCAAATTGGGTCTGTACATGGGGGACCTCCAGTGTAAGCCAATCATTTGAGCATATAGGGTCTAGTGAGAATGTAGCGGGTCATATACAGTACATTAGTTCCTGTGTACTAGGTGGTGATTCTCAAATTGTGGGGTGAAAATGAGAGAGAGAGAGAGAGAGAGAGAGAGAGAGAGAGAGAGAGTCTGAGATACATTTACTGCTTATTCTTCAGCCCTAAAATCCTACAGCATAATGCTACAGTGACGTGTCATATATCAAATTAAACAGCAAATTAGGAGGTTTATGAATTATATTCTACCTCACCCAGAATCACAATAGGAAGCCAATAAAAATATCATGTTTTAGTCTAATGTGCGCATCAGACGGTAATCTACCATAGCCACTGTGCCAAACTCACCTCAGCTAAACTGTGATGTGCCTTTAACCTTTCTATCGCGCATCATTTATCACATTGGCACAGTGCGCATGATTTGCTTTGTCAATCCAGGGTGTGTTTGCTTTGTCAATTCGGGGGGGGCCCTGCTAGCGGGCGGGGCCCATTTGGATTGAAACGGGTGAAACATAGCTAAGGCCGCCTATGACAGTATGTTGTGATCTGGAGGATCGACATGGAATATTTGGCTGCCCTTGGCGGACCGGGTTTTCCAAAAGTCCAGGAACGTCATCAGCGGCCCTTCGCTGGAAAAACAAGGACGATGAACCAATTATCTGGTCAAGACTCGACAGCCAGCTGGAATGAACTATCTCTCCATTCGAGGAAAGACCTGTGTCTGGATGCGGCAGCCGTTCAAATCGCCGTAATCCGATTCATCTGTAATGTGTTTTTCTTTCATTACGGACAAAAACACAGACGCTGAAACCTTGTCGTTCTAATTTGATTCTACTGGCACACCAGGGAAGGTCCAAAGTAGGTAGTCATGGCAAAACACTTCAATGTTACGGCTGATATCACCACACACACACGCACGCACGCACGCACATACGCACGCACGCACGCATTATGTGCATTACACAAACCAAAAACAGATATTGTCGGAATTACTAGAAGAAAGAAACGTCACCACCTTTGGCTGATAGGCTGATAGTAATTTATTCATTTATTAGGATTTCTTTTGGACTGGTCTAATAAATGTTTACGGTTCTTAGATGGATCCCCCCGGTGCCGCCTCCTCCTCCTCCTCCTCCTCCTCCTCCTCCTCCTCCTCCTCCTCCTCCAGGGGTCATTGCAGGGCACCACGGGGAGTGGCGTACTGGCTCATATTAGGCAGGCTATGCATTATGCAGCAGCTTAGGGCACCGCGCTGGATCTTCATGTCCACGGCTATAGTCCACCTGTCGCTGCTCTGGTCATAGCGCTCCACGTTGGAGGTGGTGTTGAAGCGATTGAAACCATTGAAGCCTCCGACCACGAAGAGCAGGTCGTCCAACACCCCGATGCCAAAGTGGCTGCGGGGGGTGAGCATGGTGGGTAGGGCGCGCCAGGAGTCAGTCAAGGGGCTGTAGGCCTCCGCGCAATCCAGGGATTCCAGGTGGTTGTCTCTGTTCAACCCTCCAACCTGAGGACAGGACACATGAGAGGAATGTTTTAGTGTGTGTCTCAGGTAGACAGGCAGGCAGACACGCTATTAATCCACTTAGGGAAATGAGGGCATCACAGCAGCATTGCAAGTCAAATGATACATATCTATAAAAATATCTAGTATAAAGCATTTGTCTCCATGTGCACCTACCACATAGACTTGACCTCCGTACGCAGCGACTCCCACTCCTTGACGCCTGCTGCTCATGGGGGCGATCAGAGTCCACTGGTTGGTGTCTGGGCTGTAGCACTCAGCTGTGAGCAGACACTCCGCCCCGTTGAAGCCACCACAGATGTAAACCTGTAATAAGAAAGAATATTCTAATTTAGTTTATATATTCCATTTTATTTCATTCTACTTTAATTGTCTGTTAATGTTGATGCACCAAAGGACCAAGACAAATTCCTTGTATGTGCAAGCTTACTTGGCAATAAAGATATTTATGATTTCTGATTCTGAATGATACCAATCGCTTAGTTTTTAATGTGAACGTTCCTTGGGTTCATCTACCACACGTGTGATCCTCAGTTCTACCCACCTTGCCGTGGAGGGCTGCGGCGCCGGCGTCGCTCCTGCGCTCCAGCATGGGTGAAATCACTGTCCACTGGTTGGTTTCAGGCTCATAGTGCTCGGTGGTGTTCAGTCGCACGTGTCCGTCGAACCCTCCAATGGCATAGATACAGCCGTCCAACGCGACCACGCTGACGTAACAGCGGCGTGAGTGCATGGGAGCCGCCTGCAGCCAGCTACGAGTGACGGGGTTGAACCTGCGCACACTGCTCAAATACTCTATGCCGTTTTTGCCGCCGACGCAGTAGACCAGACCGTGGAGATAAGCGCTGTCATGGTAGGCCCGGGAACTCTCCGCCTCAATGCTCACGTCCATCCATCCACCGGCTCGGATATCGTAAGCCTCCATGTCATTGGTCAGGCTGCCACCACTAATGCCTCCGATGACCAATAGGACCTCCTGGGGCAGGCGTGGGCGGGTCAGGGGGTTTGGGAGCCTGTCAGAGCCAGGGGGTTTCAGGACGCTGAGGATGACGGGCCTGCAGTCGTGGCTGTCCCTCACCACAGGGTTATTCAGGACGTTGTTCCTGAAGTAGTCAGGCCTCATTAATCCCATGCGAACCTAGGAAGACACAAGCAGACAGTGGGTACAACAGCGGTTGTAGACGGTTTCACTGGAATTCTGTTGCTAGGGAACAGTTTGGACCCAAATGTTTGGGAACCACTGTACTAGGGAACCTAGTGTTGTTTTAATGCAATGCACAGTAATACAATTAGTTACCTTGGGCAGCAGCAAAGGGATGTGTGTTTTACGCTCCTCACAGGAGTGGTCGATCCAATGGAGGATGGCCTCGAACACCGTCTCCTCGTTCTTCACGTTTAGATCATCCCTCTCGATGATGTCCACCAATTGCTGCAGAGACAGCTCCACAAACTCCTGTGAGACACGCAGCATCTCCTCAAAGTGACACACGATGAAGAGATGGGCCTTGCGCCTCAGGTCAGGGCAGCAGTAGATGTCCGCGAACCTCCAGATGCCGACACAATTTTCCAGAGACAGCTGGCCTTCTAGGAAGTCACAGCACGCTCCTATTATGCCAGTGACGAGAAGCTGGTCTGCAGCCACCAGAAGCTCTTCCACGTTCTCTGCTGTCACCGGCACAACGCGTGTGTAGGCGTACTCTATGATGAGCTGCATCATAGCCGTGGACACCCCAGGGATAGTGTAGACTGGTTTCTCTGAGTCGCTCCAGCGAGTGAAGAGGGTTCTGATGAGTAAACAGTAAGCAACATTCTGTCCTGTGTAGTAATATATTTTCACTGTAGAAGTATAGGGTCTTAGCACAGTAGAAGTATAATATATTTTCACAGTAGAAGTACAGTATAGTATCTTTTTACAGTAGAAGTGCAGTATAGTATCTTTTTACAGTAGACGTACAGTATAGTATCTTTTTACAGTAGACGTACAGTATAGTATCTTTTTACAGTAGACGTACAGTATAGGGATGGGACCGAATATTCTATCCCATATCTACATTCGATTTTCATGTCAGAAAATCAAAAAAAATATTATAATAATAATATTTTTTTCTTTTTTAAGCAAACCATTCTTATTTCATTCCTTTTTATATTTAGAGGCAGCCTAATTTTCATAGCCTAATTGATCTAAAAGATGCACATGCTACTGTTTCTGTTTATTAAAACCGGTTGATAGAAGTGCCTATTTATGTGCAATACCCTTTGATTTTAATGATCCATTCTATTAAAAAGAATAACTGAATTTAACTGAAACTGAACATTTTAACTGAATTCAAACTGAAACAAAAAATAACAATATATTTTTAATTAAAATAAATTATAATTTTTTTTTGTTTTTTTTGGTTGGGGGGGGGGGGGGGTCGATATTAAGAACCAGCAATTTTCTAATATAACTTTTGCTAGAAAGTTCCATCCCTAGTACAGTATAGTATCTTTTTGCTAACCAAGTTAACCTGAACCAAGCTAACCTGAACCAAGCTAAACTTACCTGAAATAGGCGCTGCAGCCACACAGGATTGCCGTGTGGGCGTTAAACTCAGTGCTGTTGACTTTAATAACCACATCACAGAACCTTCCCTCCAGACGCAGTTCATTAAGGATTGTACAGGACATTGTTTCCTTTTCCATGTGATGATTTTTAAATTGTATCTACAGTATATATTCAAGCTTACAGACAAGTAGCCGGAAACAACAAGTGAGATCTTCACTTGTCATCTGAGATCTTCTGAGAGAATTGTTGAATAGATACACAAATGTTCTAGAATGTTTGATTATGACATCATACTGTGACATCACAATGGAACATCATACTGTGACATCATACTGTGACATCACAACGGAACATATTTGAGTTTCTATTTGAATAATATAAATAATATGTATGATAATAAATAATATAATGTAATGTTATATATTATAATATAATGTAATATAATAATAACGTATAATATATTTAGCTCCCATTTGAATAATATAGATATTATGTCCAAAAACATGACATTCTTTAGAAGTCTTAAAATATATATATTTTAATTTACATTAAAATAAATGTAAAATAATAATGTTATTTATATAGCACCATTCATACAGATTGCAGCTCAAAGTGCTTTACACAAAAAACGAAACAAAAGGATAAAAAAAAATAAGAAAAAAATTACAATCACTCCATAAGGATGGAAATGATAAGACATTAAAATGATAAAAACGGTAATAAAACAACTAGATAAGATAGTAAAAATAGCTAAATAAGACAAACAGTAAGACAATAACATAAGACAATAAAATAATTACAAATAAAATAATAATAAAGACCGACAAATGTAATAGTTAATATAATAAAATAGCAACATTAGATAGTAAACAATACGAAATGTAATCACACTAAAATAAGACATTAAAAAAGAACAAATACAATTATTAAAACAAATACATAAAACAATGATAACAATGATAATAAAATATTTAAGTAAAAATAAAGATAATAAAGAAAATAAAGATAATAATTCATTTAAAAGCTATTTTTAAAAGGTATGTTTTGAGCAGTGCCAACCGAGTGTGCTGTCCTAATGACCTGCAGGAGAGTTCCACAGTTTTGGGGCATAGCAGCTGAAAGCACTGATCACAACATTACGTTACGTCACCACTTGTAACTCTGCTGTGGACACTGAGCACCCGGCACTATAGCAGATACAGGGATACACAGAGGGAGGCTACTGGGTGGTGATGGTGATGAAGAAGAAGAAACTATGAAAATCATTTTCTTCTTCTTCGTTGTCAACATCAACATCATCATCATCATCATCATCATATTATTATTAACACTTTAATCGCCGATGACGTGTTTAGACGTCATTCCTCGCCATGCTCATTCTGCCGAAGACATGAGATGTACTGGTGAGCTCCACTCAACTGTCTAACGGTTCGAGAGCGCCATCTGGTGGCAGATCGGCCAAGAGGGAGGGGCGCGCCAAACAGGAAGTGCTCATCCATAATCCGTCCGGGCACTCGCGATCGGTAGCCGGACTCCATCTCAACACACTGGATAATCAATCGCTCGCCCTAACTCAATAAACAACGTTATTTGGACCTATATAGTATTATACAACCTGGAAATGGTTCATCAGGATCAACATCCCATAATCGAAAACTGTCTACTCCACGCTGATCGTCCAACGGCGCGAGGAAGATATGGTAAGATCCAGCGTTATTTTCTAACGTATTCTATACTAACTGATCTGATGATCATATGACCCACACTAGATGAATGGTATAACGTTGCCCACGGAATTATAAACGCCCCCTCGCCCATCCGGTCAATATCAGATGATACGTAGTAACTTCTAGAAGTACCTCCAGTTGAAATTTTTCATCTGGCAACGATCGCTACCAAACTGTATTTGATCATCAATATAATGCATTTGGAGCTATAAATCAAGTTCTGGAGAAAGCTGCAGAAAACGATAAAAACATACTTATACTTTAGACCATATTTTAGTATGAATATGTGAATGAAAAAGTATATCGTTGCTACACCCTGAACAATGGATATAGGACATTGAATGGGCCATAATAATGGCAATTTAGCAATATAATTTTAAAAGTTATAGCCCTGCAAAGAAGGGGAACTTCTCCATAGACAAATAGAGCTGGCTAGGGATGGTAAATTATGAATTTGAACCATGGCGATCAAAGTGTTAATAGGCTATTATTATTGTTGTTGTTTTTGTTGGACAAAAGTATTAAATAGTTTACGTAAACTTCTGTCTTTTCTATTAAACAATACCATACTAATAGTGCAAATAGTTATTTATTCAATCAGTGCATGAAGCGGTTCCATCTTCATGTCTTTATTTGTAGCACACATTGCTACATTGTCATGCAGCGAACACACACATGCAAGATGGGTGACACACATAGGAACACACACACACACACATGCATTTTTTTGAGGTTGCAGATAAAATGTCCTCTCTGAGCTTCACCCATCCTGTTGTCCTTCCCCCCAAGGGCAGCCAGGAGCAGACCCGGGGACCAATCCAAGTGCTCCTGTCCGTCTTTGCCAACATTATGCTTTTGAGTACTCCATTGAAAATAAACCTTACAGATATCTTCCATAGACTCACAGGAATTGTGTAAAGTTGCCCAAATAGTGCTAGGAATAGCAATGCAGGTCCCCCCCCCCTTGAGACGGCCCTGGCTGTGATACTAACTATTCACTTCAGACAGATTTCAAATATCCAAATATATATGATTATTACATGGCGTTTTAACATTCGCAGAAATGCTTGATTGTGATTGGTCAATAGCGCTCGGTTGCCACTGACAGCAGTGAATTATCTTTCGATAACTCACCGGTGATTATTGCGCTATTGACCAATCACAATCAAGCATTTAGATTGCAGTCACGAAAGCTAAGCATTACCATTATGCACAGCTGCACTCATCAGTGCAATCAAGTCCAAACCTGCCGGCTGCCGGCGATAATAATAATAACTTTATTTGGGCTGACAGCGGAGCCACAGAACAACTGCGTCTGCATTTGATCTCGTCTTGTCGATTGTGTAAAATGAATTAGGTATATTGTTAGTTAGTTAGCCATGTAATAAGCGATAATGTATAGCCTATACTCGGTCATTGTCGCAAAATAATTGACCTTCACTACGTTTAGAACACCTCGGCGAGGCGCCTCGGTATTCTAAACTCCGTGTCGGTAAATTCTTTTGCGACAATGACCTCGTAGCTATACATTATTCCTTACATATTGCATAGGGTTTACAATAGATCACCTTTTTGGTCTATTTGAGATATAGGGTTGAGATAAGTCAATTACAAAAAACAGCTGGCAGTGTCCTTGTTGCCTAGTAACATGTACAGTGTAGATACTGTACTGAAGACACATGCATCACGGTTGTGTTTGGAACCCAATTTGCAGACAAGGCGAAACGGCAGACAGGTTTAAACCCAAAATGGGTATATTTAATAGAATGGTCAATGTCCAGGCAGGGGTCGATACACAGGGGTGATACTCATAATGTCCAGGCTGTGCGTGGGGGCAAGAGAGTCAGACAGACGGGTCAGAGCAGGGACAGGGGTAGTCAGCCAGGCAGGTGTTCAGAGCAGTTCCTTGTGAGCCAGCCAGTTTCTCCAGGTCTTCGCCGAGCAGGCTGAGGAAAGAGGACAAGAGTACAAAGTTAGACACGGTCAAAGAACATGAGATCCAGGCGAACAACTAGAAGCATCAGAAGAGAGAATACAAGCAAAGTAACACGACTAACTGGTAATGAGAGTTTACGATCTGACAGCTTCTCCACGTCTGGGGCGGGGTTAGCCTTTAATCGGCGTGGTTTATTTCACATTGTATATGCACCATGAGACCTTCTCTCTCTGTGAGAGGTAGATGAGGAAGAGATCGAGGGGGAGGGAACAATCTCTTTTATACCCTCTTACCTGACGTCAACCACAACAGCCGCATCTCCTTACACCTACAGCGCCCTCTTGTGGAACAGTTAAGCAGTTACATACTATCATATTAACACATAAACTCAACACTCCCACTTATGGATGACGTGTATACTGTACAACTTTTCCAAAAACAACTTTTCAAAGAAAATAATACAGTTCAAAACATCAAAAATAATATGGCAGTCAATATTACATAACAGGCAATATTTTACACACCAAACATGACCTCTGCAAATCTTCTCAATTTCAGTTTGGAGACAGGCTTGGTCATAGTGTCTGCAACCATGTCGTCTGTAGGACAGTAAACAAGTGTCATCCTTTCTTCTCTGATGACAGATCTGATGAAGTGATATTTTATATCCACATGTCGGCACACAGGGTTTCTAGCGAGTGCAATGGTTCCCTGGTTGTCTTCATAAACAACAGTTTTCTTATATACATAGGTATCCATTCCTTCGAGCAGTTGTCTAGATAAATACATTCCTGTATTGTCATAGCTAGAGCCATATATTCGGCTTCACAAGTTGATAGTGCCACTGTGGGCTGTTTCTTTGTTTTCCATGAAACCAGTGAGCTGTCTGTACCCAAACCCACACAATACCCTGTGGTACTTCTTCTGTCTGTGGCGTCTGCCGCCCAATCTGCATCACTATAGGCTTGAAGCCCTAAGCCCTCGCTGCTCTTTCTGAAACAAAGCTGTTTTTCTGCTGTGCCTTTGAGATAGCGAAAAACATGTTTTGCTGTAATCCAGTGCTCTTCTGTGGGATCAGCAAAATGCTGTGATAATTTACTCACTACAAAACATAGTTCAGGGCGAGTACATGTTGTCAAATAAATGAGGCTACCTACAGCTTCTCTGTACATTTTTACATCTGTCAATTTCTGAGCATCCTCTTGGTAGTCTAGCTTTTGATCACATGGTGTTTCCCTGGTTCTACATTCTTGCATGTCAAAACGTTTCAGGATCTTTTCCACATATCTCTTCTGGGATATTTTTACACAACTGGCAGACTGTTCGAAGTCCATGCCTAGAAAATGTTTTAACCTACCTAGGTCTTTCATTTTGAATCTGGTGGAGAGCATACTTTTCACCTGCTCTAGGTTTCTAGTGTTGTCTGCTGCGATGATTAAATCATCCACCCAAATCACAATTATCACTTTTCCTGACTCTTTTGACTCCTTTGAGTAAACACAGGGGTCTACTGGGTTCTGTATGAAGTGATCTTCAATTAGACAGGTATGAAGCATCTCGTTCCAATTTCGTCCAGACTGTTTCAGGCCATCAGGAGACACCATGGCCTCTTTAAAGGTCTGAGGTACACCACTCACTACTCTGTAGCAGTAATCTATATATCTCCCACTGCATGAGGCACGTGACATCACCCTAGGGTGCTTCCCATCATCATCCTCTGGGGGTTGTTGACTGTCTGTCTGCACGTCTGTGCTCAGTACACTAGGCTGTGGTGTCTCTCTTTCTTCACACCCTACTCTGGAGTCCAGCTCTGGCTCCTGTGTCTGTGTCTCGTTCTCACATGTTGTCTTTGTGACAAATTTTACTAGCCTGTGTTTTTGCACTTTCCCTTTACCGGGATAGTAGACTAGAAAAGCGGGGCTGCCCTTGTCGTGCCCTACAAAGAGTCCTTTTTCACACCTGGACTCGAGCTTTCCTCTGTCCTGCTGGTAAGCATAACACAAACTTGTGCATTCTGGCTAGATCACACTTTTTTCCTGTGGTGCCCGTGTGCTTATTAAAACACAGATTTCTGGTGTAAGCGGCTTCTTGTACCGCATAATGCCATAGACTCTTGGATAAGTTACCATCTATTAGCTTACACCTAGCCATTTCGAAAAGAGTGCGTCCTTCCCTATCTGCTATCCCGTTCTGGTGCGGGAGTAAGGACAGGACGTCTCGTGTCTTATCTTGTTCCTTCTCAACAGTGATTGGAACTCTCTATTTGTGAACTCGGTTCCGTTATCGGATCTCAAGCATCTTATGTTGCCATAAGGGGCTACATCTGCAAGGAATTTCTACGTGGCCTGGAGTGTGTCACTCTTTGCTTTGAGAAAGTAAACAAACACTGCCCCTGTACACACATCTGTAAAATACTGTACATATTTAAAGCCACCTATGGACTCATTGCTTACTGGACCGGCTAGATCTGTGTTAACTAGCTCAAGTGGTATCTTTACTTTTTCCTCGTTTGAGTGAACTTTCCCTTTATACACACATCACATTCCTTGTTAGGTCTATGCTTTTCACCGTTAATGTGCATGCCTACTGTCACCGCTTGCAGCTTCAGTATATCCTCGTAATTACAATGACCCATGATCTCATGCCATGTCTGAATATCATGACTGACATTACACATATCAGTTTTGTTACATTCTGTTTGTAGATAATACATTCTCTTGTACACCTCTATGTTAAATCTCGTACCATCAGGTTCTACAAGGACATCTTTACCTTCATTGAAGAACACTTTGGCACCGTTTGCAGTAGCAGATTTTACAGAGAATAGTTCTTGTGGGAACGAGGGTATGTAGAGAGCGTTCTTTAACGTCACTTTACACCGGCGCCCCTCACTGTTTATGAGGCATACCTGTGCGTCTCCTCTCCCCTGCGCCAACCCGAATGTGCGCTTCCCGTCTGCCAGCTCCATGCTGTGTCTCTCCGGCTAGAAGGTGCTGTCAAAGTTCTTGAATCGGTTCCTATCGTTGATGATGTGGGACGACGCACCTGTGTCCACGACCAGTCCCTTCCTTTGGACCTGCTGCTGCTGCGTTGACTGGGTGACGTATGTTGTCTGCGCCCCGAAGATGAAGTCTTCTCTTCCCGCTGCTCTCCGGGCGTCGTCTCGACTCGCCTCACGTCCACCGTTGCCGCCATCTTGTCCACAGCCGCCATCTTGTCCACAGCCGCCATCTTGCACGTGCACATCCCGAAGTTCCACAGAAACTGCACCAGACTGTTTTTGTGCATTTGTCTTTTCGGTGACCCTTTTCTCCACATCGCCAACACGCCATCTCCGTCTGGGGTCCGGTCTTTATCCTCGGCGCTGCTCGGGCCTTCATCACCCTCAGCCCTGATGATGTATTCAGTCACAGTCTCTGTGTTCGCTTTCTTCAGTGCGGTCAGTGTTATATAGAGGGATACGATCCGGGGTCTACCCCTGCCGATGTAGTGTTCTCTTAACACTTTTAGGCTCTCTCTGCCTTTGTCCTTTGTGTCGCGGAATATCAGCCCCAAGCTTGTGTCGTCTAGGAGTGGTGCTAACTAGCAGTATGCGTCTGCATTTTGCTTGATATCCTGGGCTTGCGCTTCCGCCGTTACTTCTCCCGTGGGGGCCGTCAAGATCGTTGTCTTCAGTCCCACTCCGTGCATGCAGCACAACATTCGCTCTTCCCAGATCTCGTAGTCTTCTGCCCTTCCGTTAAACGAGGGCCACTTGCTCCTTCCACTTGTCGCCATCCTCTTTTGATGGTAGGCGTAGCTTTAGCTCCCGTTAGCCTAGCCTTAGCCACGCGGTGCTCCCGCTGCTAACCTAGCCTATACTTTCAGCTAAACTAGCTACCTTTATTATTTTGCTCTTCCGTGATCTGGGCCCATAACCTGTTGACAGAGTCACCTGGGGAGCAACAATAATAGGTTCATGACGACAAGGTCCTTCTTTAGCCTTTAATCGGCATGGTTTATTTCACATTGTATATGCACCATGAGACCTTCTCTCTCTGTGAGAGGTAGATGAGGAAGAGATCGAGGGGGAGGGAACAATCCCTTTTATACCCTCTTACCTGACGTCAACCACAACAGCCGCGTCTCCTTACGCCTACAGCGCCCTCTTGTGGAACAGTTAAGCAGTTACATACTATCATATTAACACATAAACTCAACAGTTATATTCCATGATGTAATATGCCCACAGACCTCAGATCAGCTGCCTTGCTGAACACCACACCTGCACCTACTTGACCACAATGAGAGCGGGAGAAGGGGGAAAAGAGACAGAGAGAGGAAGGAGCACTGCCAGGCAGGAACCATGACAATATGGGACAGACCTTTCAGGAATCTTCAGATTTAGCAGTTGGGGAGATGTTGAGCCAAATCAGATCTCAGAACAGTTCTCCCAGGATAAAGCGAGGGATAGTTTCACCAATCACCACATCACCTCCATGGACCATGAGTGAGGACCACTCGTTTTACAAGCCATCACACACACACACACACACACACACACACACACACACACACACACACACACACACACACACACACACACACACACACACACACACACACACACACACACACACACACACACACACACACGTCTGGCAATCCCGAGGTTCCCGGTGCGATTCCCGCTCCTCCCGGGTTCAGCGTGTCGATGTGTCCTTGAGCAAGACACTTAACCCCTAATTGCTCCCGATGAGCAGGTTGGCACCTTGCACGGTTGCCTCCGCCGTCGGTGTGTGAATGTGAGTGAATGTGTGAATGAATGGGTAAAATGTGAGTAACAAATTGTAAAGCGCTCACACACACACAATTAGAATTCAAAATATTTTCAAGTATTAAATCACATTGGCAGTTCTGGACATGAATCCACTTGACATTGCTGACCAGTTTATTAGAAGGCCGGCTGTGTAGCCTGAGGTCACAGTGACCTGCAAGTGGAATGCTACATTTCAAAACTAGATCTGAAAATGTCATAAATGTCATTGAACATGAAGCCAGTCACTATCTTCAGATCATTGCCAACCAAAAGAAAAAGAAAAACTGCATATCTTAAATACATATGAATATGAGGAAAATGGATACAATACCTTAGTTTGTTTTTGTTGAGTGGAGAGCCAAGAGCATTATACAGAAGAAGAACTCTACAAGTTGTTGGTCTGTAGACTGTAGCATATTATGGGATATGAAAGACTGATTCAGTAAACCCTGTTTAACTGCTAGGAAACCACCACTGTGCTTACAAGACAGCTTTCCATCTACCAGTGCTCTGTTTGCACCCGCACCAGTTGCCTGGGTAACAAGGGAATCAAAATATAGGCACAATGACAAAATACCAGCGGTATGTGTATGTCTGTGTGTGTGTGTGTGTGTGTGTGTGTGTGTGTGTGTGTGTGTGTGTGTGTGTGTGTGTGTGTGTGTGTGTGTGTGTGTTGGGTCGGGTGGTTGTAATGTGACACCAAGATGAAACACACAGGCATCAGCACATTCCTATGAGCCTACTTTAGCTAGAGAGAGAGAGAAAGACAGTGAGAGAGACATTCAGAGGGAGAGACAGAGAGAGAGATACATAGAGAGAGACACACAGAGAGAAATAGATACATAGAGAGAGAGAGAGAGAGGAATAAAAGGGAAAAGGAAAGAGATTAGTGGGAGAGAGAGACACACAGGGGAAAATGTGAAGGGTGTGGATAAAGGAAAATGGATAGAGAGAGAGAGAGGAGAGAGCGAGAGAGGAGAGAGAGAGAGAGAGAGAGAGAGAGAGAGAGAGAGAGAGGCAGGAGGGAGGAAGAGAGAGAGAGAGAGCTTAGCCTGCTGCAGAAGCATAATTTACTGGTCTGACCGCAAGAGAGAGAGAGAGAGAGAGAGAGAGAGAGAGAGAGAGAGAGAGAGAGAGAGAGAGAGAGAGAGAGAGAGAGAGAGAGAGAGAGAGAGAGAGAGAGAGAGAGAGAGAGAGAGAGAGAGAGAGAGAGAGAGAGAGAGAGAGAGAGAGAGAGAGACTTTGAACCACTTCAACATTCTGGCAATTATGAACAAACAGGAAATGCGTGTTGCTTGTAACAGATTGAACTACAATTCAAAAGCATTGTGTCAAAGAATGTGTGATTCACACACTCTCTTATATACTCTGTTAGTATATCTGACTCCACTAGACATCTCTTATGACTGATGAGTGTATGTAGCTACGGTAATATACTGGTAGGTCCTGTACCATAGCTAATTCATGCTAATATATTCGTAGGTCCTGTACCATAGCTAATTCATGGTAATATACTGGTAGGTGACCTATAGCTAATTCATGGTAATATACTGGTAGGTGACCCATAGCTAATTCATGGTAATATACTGGTAGGTGACCTATAGCTAATTCATGGTAATATACTGGTAGGTGACCCATAGCTAATTCATGGTAATATACTGGTAGGTGACCCATAGCTAATTCATGGTAATATACTGGTAGGCCCTGTACCGTAGCTAATTCATGGTAATATACTGGTAGGTGACCCATAGCTAATTCATGGTAATATACTGGTAGGCCCTGTACCGTAGCTAATTCATGGTAATATACTGGTACAGTAGGTGACCCATAGCTAATTCATGGTAATAGGTAGGCCCTGTACCGTAGCTAATTCATGGTAATATACTGGTAGGTGACCCATAGCTAATTCATTGTAATATACTGGTAGGTCCTGTACCGTAGCAAATTCATGGTAATATACTGGTAGGCCCTGTACTGTAGCTAATTCATGGTAATATACTGGTAGGCCCTGTACCATAGCTAATTCATGGTAACGTAGGTCCTGTATTATACTAACGGCTGCAGAATGTCTGACCACTAAGGCCTTGTACAGACGAAAATGATTTTGATCTTTTTCGTTTTCGTTTAGTTTTCATTTAAAAGAAGATTTCCGTAAAAACGAAAACGTCTCAAGATAATAAGTGCGTGCCACAAATTTACAAAATAAATATCTTTCCTGTTTTAGACGTCGCTCTTTTATTTTGAAAACTCCCGTATTTTGAGCTACCGTAACGTTAGTTTTCCAAAGGAGTGTGTTACGTACGTGGGTTGTGCATTATCATTATTGCCATATATTTTAACACCATGTAGCATCAGGGTAATATATTATTTGTGTTGTTCTCTTGTGTGGTGTTGTGTCATCTCCTAATCGCCTGTTTCTGTTCCGCAGATGCCACTCATCTCCCTGATTGGATTGGTTGCACCTGATTGGTGCATCTTCAGGCAGGCAGTGGAGATGGGTGGTTAAAAGAGTGGGAGGTGACACACATCGGGGCGCCTCATTGAATCACTGCCACCGACCAGAGTGGAGTGTGGAGGTGGCCGCTAGTTTGCCACTATTGAGTGGATACTTTTGTAGTCTAATTGTCAAAACCATTAACCACTGTGTGTGGGCAATATTATTGTGTTGGTCTTGTCTTCCACTGTTGTGTGCTTCCCTAACAGGTGGGATTATTATAGTATATATTATTGGCCTCTGCGCCATCTCCCTCCATCAAGGGATATATATATATATACTGTAGTGTTTTAGTGCTGGGTGGTTCCCAGTGTTTACCTTTGCTTAATGTTGTTTGTCTTATTTGTATATTTCCTGTTTGTTCTCCATTACCCTTTGCCCTTGGTTTGAACAGTGGGTTTCAAGCCCCACTATAATAAATATCATTTCTCCTTTGGGAACAGTGGAGGTTTAAATCCCTACCCTGTATAATAAATATAATTTACTATTTGGAACAATGCCTTGTGTTTATTTCTTATCTGCTCGGGACCGTGCGTAGTGCACTACTGAAGGGGCTGGTTTTCACATACAGCCCGCTTCAGCTTATATTTTATATTGTCATTAGACATTACTATGTGACATGGGGGCTCAATGCCGGTCTTCTGTGTACGTTTGACATAGGGGCTGTTGGTGAGAGGTAAGGTGGCGTTGTTTATTAGTATTTATGTATCCATGCCGTGTTTTTGTATAATAATTAACCATTCATGTATGCTCTTAACCAGATCTCTTTTTTCTACCACATAGGTAACAGGGGGGTCACCTGCCTGGTTAGGGGGTGGGGGGCACGAGTCGTGATTCCGGTGGAGCGCGCAATGAAATCGGTAAGCGACTGAAGATATGTGTAGCCCTCATCCCGTTAGGGGAGTAGTTTAGCTGGGATAGGCTAGAGTGACACAGGTGATCCTAGTTGAGTGGTTAGGAACATTTGTTATTGTTTTCATTTAGTAGATGTGGTCTGTTGGATTGTTTTGGTTAAGAGGTATAAATGCAGAATGTGTCTATTATTATTGCGCACGGTCATGGTTGGCTAAGTGAGGACATTATATATTTTTTGGGTGTATCATAGTCACGCATAAAGACATATTATGGCTGCGTCTGCGTTTGTTTTGGAGGTCTTTGTAGTGGATCCGTCAGAGGATCATTTGGACGGTTGCACTAAGGCGGAATTATGCCTTATTGCTAAATATTATAATATTTCTGTGCAAAGTTCCCAGTCCAAGGCTGATTTGAAGGCGGCTGTAATAACGGGGTTAGTGGAGCAACAGGTGTTCAGCACGGCTCGGGGAGTGGTAAGTCATAGTGACTCACTGTTAGTGGACCAGGAGGTTAAAAACACTGGCGATAAATCTCCCTTAGGTGATCTTAGCCCAGAGGGTGGTGCTATTAGGAAAAATGGTAGTACTCCCAGAGCTGAAAGTAAGGGCGTGGGCGATTCAGATAAAGAATCCACGTCTTCTGGCCATAAGCGCTCTGACCTGCGTTTTGCCTGTCTCCAGATGGAGGAGAGAGCGGTTTTGCGCAGGGAGGAGAAAGACAGGGAAGAGAGAGAGAGAGACAGGGATGAGAGAAGGGAGGAGAGAGACAGGCTGGAGAGAAAGGAGATGGAGGAGAGGGTCGGGCTGGAGAGAAAGGAGGAGAAAGACAGGGAACTTCAACTGGCCATAGAGAGGCTGAGGTTGGAGGCTGGGGCTGGTAGTGGTAGTGCTACCCCCTCTCCAGCTGGAGTTTCCCCGGCTCACTTTAATATCGGCCAGCACGTTTCTCTGGTGCCCATGTTCCGAGAGTCAGAGGTAGAGGCTTATTTTTCTGCTTTTGAGCGGATTGCACATGCTCTGCATTCTCCACTTGCACAATCTGAAAGTAGGCACTTCCGGCTGACTTCCGGTTGCCAATGGTACTTCCTGTCCCATCCAAATACATTGGTTTTAGCTACTTTTCTCCCCTTATTTAAACAACTTTGTCGTCACAGAGAGGCAATGAAACGTTTGTATTATTATAGTATAGAATGTATTTAATAAGCAAACGTTTGTCAGCAGGGTTTTTGGGCTGTATTTCATGTAAAAACGTTTACTGTTAGTTTCCTTGCTCAGCCAGCATTAGCTAACAGAAGCTAGTGGTTAAACAGGCCGGATTAGCTTTGAGCTAACTATCTTTCCCGACCCATGTATTCATTCCATTCTAAACATAATGTTAGTTTACAAAACATGACCTGTCTATATAACGTTGAGGAACAAATTATAAGTGTGTGGGTGTGTGTTTTGGTGAACATTGGACTGCAAACAGAAAATGCATCACAGTTAGACAGTAGCTACTGTTAGCTGCCCTTCCAGATTAGCTTTGAGCTAACTATCTTTCCCGACCCATGTATTCATTCCATTCTAAACATAACGTTAGTTTACAAAACATGACCCGTCTATATAACGTTGAGGAACAAATTATATAGACGGGTAATGTTTTGAACAACTAACGTTACGTTTAGAATGGAATGCATCGGCAAAGATCGTTAGCTCAAAGCTATTCTGGCCAGTTTATCAACTTCCTGTCATTTAGAAATATGATTTTATAGTGAAAATCATTACCAAAACGTCCGGAAAAACCTCACGGGAGCATTATAGACTGTCATACAAATGTACAAATGCTATAAGGTGGCAAGAAATGCACTATAAACAATACTTTGGGTCAGGAAAGATAGTTAGCTCAAAGCTAATCCGGAAGGGCAGCTAACAGTAGCTACTGTCTAACTGTGATGCATTCGACAGACAGACCGGCCCAGGCAGTTCAGCGTCGCGGAGCATTTAGCCTGCTGGCTACCTAGCTCCACTCGGGAGCTCCAGCAGCTTGTCGATGTGCTAATAGCCTCAGCAACCTAACGTTAGCTGGCTCCAGCAGATCGACAAGCTGCTGGAGCCAGCTAACGTTAGCTTGCTGAGGCTATTAGCACATCGACAAGCTGATGCTGGTTGAAGTGGAGCTAGGTAGCCAGCAGCTAACGGTAGCTGGCTCCAGCAGCTTGTCGCAAAGAGGAAGAGTGGGAGGAGACATCTATATGGTCCGTAGCCGCCATTTTGTCTGTGGCCGCCGTCTCGTCCATGGCCGTCATCTTGTCCATGCGCGTATCGCGCGCTCTGGTCGTGTTTCTTCATGCACGCTCTGTCTGTGTGCCCCGTGGATTTGCAGAAGCTACACCAGACAGTCTTTGTGCAGTCGCTTCTCCGATGGCCTAACCCTGGACACCTTCAAATCCGCTCTAAAAACACACCTCTTCACCAAGGCTTTTCCCCATCAGTTAGTTTAGATTAGATTAGGTCCATTATCCCTTACCTTCCCTAATCCCTCATTTTTCCCCTTCCCCCCCCCCCCTATTTTCCTTGCCCTATTTTTTGTCCTGATTGTGAAGCGACCTTGGGTTCTATGAAAGGCGCTATATAAATTTGATCTATTATTATTATTATGTAACGGACATTGAGAATAACAGCAACACTACTGCACACATTGAAATTGCGATTCTAATAGATTCTAACATTTTCAAATCGATGCAGTTGAATTGTCACCTTAGGTTACTGTTAATCAATCTGTTGGTCATTAATTGTGTCGGTCTGGCTCACACAGTCACAGTACGTTAGCTAGGTGTCACGTGGCTAGTGTTAGCAAGCATCAGGGGGCTAGCTAGTAGCTAGCAACAGACGGGCTAATCCACCACAAATGGCTCCATGATATACTAGTCCATACAAATTCACTCAGTCATATGGTGCTAATGCATTTTTACATTTACCTGGATTTCCTTGTGGAATGTCTTCAGATGTCGTTTGAGATTAGTGGTGTTTTTTAATTCGATTACCACATTTCTCCCCGGGCTGAGCGGGCTCTCCTCGTGTTTAACTTTTTTCAACGATATATTCTGTAGCTCCTTCGAGCTCTATATATCTAAAGTATGCCCAGAGGTCTGGTCTTCGTTTTCTTCCAAGCCCACGGGATAATGGGTCATTGTTGAGACGACCCTGTTGCTGTTGGCCCGCGGCCGCCATTGTCTGACTGAGGGGTGCGGCTCAGCCGGAAACGGAAATACTGACATAATAATGAATTATTCGAAAAGTTATAATTATTTTGTCTCGTCGGGGCGGCTACGTGGCGTAGTGGGCAAGGCGCTCGCCACGAATGACGGAGACGCTGGGCTTGCCTGTTCGAGCCCAGTGCTCCACATTGCTTTCAGTTTAGCTGGCCGTCCATACTGATACACATTGGCCGTATCAGGGGGTGGGAAACTGATGGGTGGGGATCGGGCGTTGTGGACAGCGACTCCTACAGGTCGGTTGGTGCGCCTGCGCAGTAGAATCAGGAAGTGTCGGGGGCAGCGTGAGCCTCCCACGCGTTACTCCTCGCCACTGAGAGATCGAGCTGCGCAGGTGAAAAGATGCGACTGCTGTTACCTCAAGTACCGGAGGGGACTTGTGCTATGTATGACTTAGTCCACATTGCAGCCGGCTTGTGGGAGGCAAGAAACGGCGTTCGTGACAGGGGAGGGTTGAATTGGATGATACGAAATTGGGATGGGAGAAAAATAGAAAATGGGAGAAAAAGTGGATCAAAAAAAATTATAATTTTGTCTCGTCTTGTTTTAGTCAACAATATCAACATACATGAAGATACATTTGTCCTGGTTTTTGTAAATAACATTTTTGTGTCCTCAGTTGTGGTCAACGTTATTTAATTAACTATTTAGTCACGTTAGCGTCACGTGGTCTTCAATAACGTGACGTCACGTCTCGTTGTCGTCATGAAAAAAACCTTTGTTGACGAAGATCTTTCGTCATAATTTTCGTTGACAAAATTAACACTGGTGTATACGTGTATTTGTGTGTGGTGTGTGCGTCTGTGTGTGTTTGTGTGTGTCTGTGTGGTGTGTGTGTGTGTGTGTGTGTTTGTGTGTGTGTGTGTGTGTGTGTGTGTGTGTGTGTGTGTGTTTGTGGTGTGTGGTGTGTGGTGTGTGTGTGTGTGTGTGTGTGTGTGTGTGTGTGTGTGTGTGTGTGTGTGTATGTGTGTTACCCCCCCGCCCCCGCCGACAACTACCCCCTCAGGACATTACTGTTAATGAGAATGTTTTCTTAGTCAACTCGTTTGGTTAAATAAAGCTTAAAAAGGAGATTGTGTCACACTGTAATAGTATAATTATGTAGTGTAATAAAACAAGGGGTTGAATAATAATGTAAACAGTTTTGGTATTTTCATGAAGCATTTTATTGCCCGTTGTAAGCTGCTCTTATAAACTTAGTGAGCTGGTGAAGTCTGTCAGCTCCTCATGACCTCAACCTTAACATGTGTATCATGATAGAACGAGAGATAGAGAGAGAGAAAGGGAGAGAGAGACAGAGAGACAGAGAGAGAGACAGAGAGAGAGAGGGAGAGGGAGAGGGAGAGGGAGGGAGAGAGATTGCTTTCTATTATATGTATGTGTTTACTCTGTGAGTACGAGTTTGTGTGTGTGTGCGTGTCATGTGTGCGTGTGTGTATGTGTTTTGTATGTGTGATGTGTGCATGTGTCATGTGTGTGCGTGTCGTGTGTGTGTGCGTATGTGAGTGTGTGTCAGGTGTGTGTGTGTGTGTGTAAATGTAAACATGTGGGAACAGCCCCTGCTCTGGTTAGCGTTTGATCCCAGTGAGATTTGCTGATGAAGCAGTGAGAGGAGGTGCTGATGGTATCTGGAGCCCCGAGAGAGGAGGTCCAACCCCTCACTGTGTCCTCACTGAGAGAGGAGGCCCTCACTGTGTCTCACTGAGAGAGGAGGCCCTCACTGTGTCCTCACTGAGAGAGGAGGCCCTCACTGTGTCTCACTGAGAGAGGAGGCCCTCACTGTGTCTCACTGAGAGAGGAGGCCCTCACTGTGTCTCACTGAGAGAGGAGGCCCTCACTGTGTCCTCACTGAGAGAGGAGGCCCTCACTGTGTCTCACTGAGAGAGGAGGCCCTCACTGTACTGTGTCTCACTGAGAGAGGAGGCCCTCACTGTGTCTCACTGAGAGAGGAGGCCCTCACTGTACTGTGTCTCACTGAGAGAGGAGGCCCTCACTGTGTCTCACTGAGAGAGGAGGCCCTCACTGTACTGTGTCTCACTGAGAGAGGAGGCCCTCACTGTACTGTGTCTCACTGAGAGAGGAGGCCCTCACTGTGTCCTCACTGAGAGAGGAGGCCCTCACTGTACTGTGTCCTCACTGAGAGAGGAGGCCCTCACTGTGTCCTCACTGAGAGAGGAGGCCCTCACTGTACTGTGTCTCACTGAGAGAGGAGGCCCTCACTGTGTCTCACTGAGAGAGGAGGCCCTCACTGTACTGTGTCTCACTGAGAGAGGAGGCCCTCACTGTGTTTCCACTGAGAGAGGAGGCCCTCACTGTGTCTCACTGAGAGAGGAGGCCCTCACTGTACTGTGTCTCACTGAGAGAGGAGGCCCTCACTGTGTTTCCACTGAGAGAGGAGGCCCTCACTGTGTCTCACTGAGGAGGGAGGGAGCGACCGGATGGAGGGAGAGATAGCTGGAGGGATAGCTGTTGTGTGGCAGTGAAAGGGTTAAACTTTTTTTACCGTTACGCATATAGACTGCCCTTCCAACTGAAAAATTTCAGGATAGAATAAAAATATTAGGTAAAGAGAGAGAGATGCCCCATATTCCATTGCAGTTTGCACGGCCTCCTCAGCGTGCCTCTCCGCGGACCTATATATTTTATGCATAGCGTGGGTGGTGGTGATGATGATGATAGAAACCGCTGTTGAATGCTGGTATTACACTCATTGAGGGACACGAAGAAGTCAAGTCCGATGGGATTTGGGAATCTCAAATACAAATCGGGATTGGAATAAAAAATGCATTTATATTAAACAATACAGAATAGACAGCACTTCTTGGGGTCTGTAGGGTAAGCACTTATTCCCTCCCCCCTGAACATTTATGGAGATGTATGGGCCTTTTAAGTCAGTGATAAAAGTGTCTTTCAAGGATAAGTGAGCTCCTGCACTGATTATTATAGTTCAATATTCAATATTTGATCACCAAAACCCCCCAAAAAGCATAAAAAGGGGGCCCCCGCCCGAAAAGGGCCCTTAAAAATCGTGCTCGTACGCGCGCTCGGTTAATATATACACACAAGTGTAGTGCCCTTTTCAGCCTTTGAGCACCTGCCCCTCTAAAGTCCTGTGCACGTCCCTGATTGTCGCAGTGAAAGGGTTAACAGTTTGGTAGTGCGGCAGTGAAATGGTTAAACATTTTTGCTAATATGAAAGACGCCCCCTCCCCAAAAGAGGTAAAAAACAAGCGGGTCAAAACATTTATATATCCTTCTTACCTGTAACTATATATAAACCAACAATTTCAGACACCCCTACTGGACTGTACCATCGCAACCTTGCAGACGTGGCTCTCACTTCAGTCAGTGGCTTCTGGCTAGCCTTGTGCAAGGTCATGCCTGAGAGCCTTACTGCATTATATTCCATTATATTTGTGTCGGCAGG
>NC_140174.1:31657440-31659940 GCF_963971535.1 Notolepis coatsorum | reverse complement strand
CTAATATGAGGTTGTAAGAGTGACCTGGATACAGTCAACTTGGAAGCACAACATAAGAGGCAGCCAATCTTCTCAGCGAGTGATTAATTTGACAGTGATATATTTATGATAAAAGAAAATCCAAGTAACTGCTTTATTTCGCAAATCAAATGGAAATCCACTGCAAGAAAAAGGGTTGTTTGACTTGACTTGGTTTCATAGATATGCAGCTGGGTTGAAGTAATAAGGTATTTTTTTTACAGTGTGTGTTCTGTGGACTGATGAAGATACTGGAACCCAAACACACACACACACACTGAGTAAAATGACTCCGCCCCTTCATTTGTTCAGCAATGGAGCAACTTGGAACAGGTGCTAAAAAGAAAATAGCAATCAATATAAACACACAACGGTATAGAGGACATAATCCAATGGCACATATAATACAAAGGCAGTATAAAAGTATCAAAGTATAAAAATCCAAAAGGCACTGGGTGTGTTGCTTATATATACAGCCTTCTCAACCTCTCGTCGGCGCCAAGGAACAACAGCGCCCCTCACCCCTCTGTTTGAAGCTGGTGTTATCGCTGGCGTTGCATGACAATTGACCTATCTCAGCCCCGCCCCCTCTCTTCCTGATCCTCCAATCACAGCTGTTGCTTAGGGAAGCGTCCTCTGATCTTGTTTATTTTTTCATCATATTTTTATATTCAGATACAATTTTATTGCCTATATTTATGTATTTCTACTATTACCCTGCCCACACCTGTACCTACCCTCCCCCTCCCCCATGCTTCTATGACGCCCGCATTTCCCCAAGAGGATCAATAAAGGAATATATCTTATCTTATCATACCAGATTTCTCATCATCAACAACTCTGTGACATTCGGCGTACTGTACATAATGGGGCTGCTTCAACAGTCTTATCAAACGATGACAGCCGGGCCTCACGCCATCGAACCAAACCACTATTCCACTATGTCAAAAATATAACATTTTTACATTTCACATTCTATCCTGTAAAAACACCCTTCCGTTCACAATCACCAGTAATCCATCTCCGTGACGTATAGCCTCAAGTGAAACGACAAATGATTGGATAATTCGAACTTCACTGAAACCTTTAAAAAACATTGGGGGTGAGAAAGGCTGTCTGGGCTGTGTATGGAGTTTGACTGGCTAGTTGTGTTTAAAAAAAATGCACAGTGTCCGTCCTAGAAAAGTTGGACACCTTGTCGTTATTCAAGTACCCCCCCCCCCCCCCCCCACCCTCCCCCTCTCTATCTCGACGACCGGGTAAAGTAAATAAATTAGATGCTGTATGAACTGCCCTGCAGTTGCAATGTGACTGATGACGATGATGACGACGTGGAGAATACAATGACATCAAAGTACAGTACAGTTCTATTGGGAATTATGTATAAAATAAAATAAAAGCGGAGAGAGAGGAAAAAAAATATGTTAACCTGACTTTCTGTCACTTCATAGTTGTATAAAAAAAATACAAAAAAAACACACAAACAAAACAAAACAAAACAAAAAAAAACGTAATTGCCCAGCATTCTATGTGCACAGATACCACACATCCATTGAGATATACCTGCGTTCTATACTCAACTACATGAAATGATGATTAAGGATCAAATCCTCAAAGATATTGACCAACAAAGCGTTAAAAGAAATGCTCTCACCCCTCCCCCTCCCCCAAACATCTACGACGACATTCTTACACTTCTATACACTCTTGTGACATGAATGGATAGTAAAAAAGAATCTTGCACTTTTTAACGGTGTTACATATCGTGTGCTCCTATCCTGAGACAGTATAAAACCACACTACTTTAGAATTTCAGTCCATTCCGTATCCAAGGGCTCTTAACCTCTTAAGCCTAGCCATATTTTCAGAAATTTACCTAAAAGTACATACCCAAGTAATGGATGATTGCTCCACTTCTACAGGGACCATTTGCATGTTCTTGGTATCTAGGGACATCTATGGACTCAAAAATTGCCACTGAGCTCATTCAGCACCTTCTTGAGATCAAGTGTCTAAGCAAATTAACAGGGCAGATGATTTACAGGGGTTTTTGTAGATACAGTACTGAATTTTGCCATCCGGATACATGCGATTTGAAATATGAATATGGAATATAGAATATCAGGCCTATAAATTACCTTATTATGGCCAAGTCATACATCTATCGATCAGCCCGAATCTCCTCTTTCCAATGCAGAGTTAAATCTGGATTTAGCAGGCACCCCGTTACAGGGCAGCAAAGACTGTAAATAAAATCTACTGTAAGTACAGTTACTTTTGTATAATGTCCATAGCTCCGCCATTTTCTCCGGGATTGTTACACGTTTTTTTTCCTAGACGTTCACAGAAAGGTAAGAAACAATATACATTGTATTTTCAGGTTTGTTCGACCCGTGACATATAAAAGCGATTTTCACGTCAATATTTATTTTTCACGTCAAGCGGCTGCGGCTTTGTCTGTGTAGTTTTATGAAATTTCGAC
>NC_140174.1:31637603-31657240 GCF_963971535.1 Notolepis coatsorum | reverse complement strand
TAGTGTGCAGTTCCTGTTAACACTTTCCCGGCCACTTGGATCCGTCTAATCTCACGCTAAACGGCCAGCATTTCTAAACAGACTTGTACAGTCCGTGGGGCTGTTTGTAGAGCTAAATCTATACTTTATAGTATTGCTATCTGTCCATTCTCATTGTCAATTGACACCATAAACCGTCCCTTCAAAATGGCTTAAAGAAATAATTTTTTCATCAATACGTTCTCATTTTATAGCGTCTTGAATATAAGCGTTATAAGGGATTTCGGCTGGGATATTTCCTGGAAGGCGAGATACAGGCCGCTAAGCTACTAACGTTAAATCCAATGGCATTTCGGCTATACAGAAGCTACAGTTAAAACTCAAAATGCATATGATCGGTATTGATGGTCCACCATGAATGCATGAAAGGGGGGGGGGGGACGGGGACGTTGTTTCTGATTATTGATTACCAATAACCGTGTTAGCCTCAGTAGCCACATTCGTTGACCGGTGGATGGCTATCATAACAAGCCCTGATCAGCATGTAATTTAAGTGAAAAAGATCTTACCGTGGGCCGGTTGGATCTCCCAAAGCATTTCCCAGTTATCGATCGCCATCTGGTAGATCGATATGTCCATTGGCTGATGATATATTCCTTTACTGCACACTGAAATCCACGTCCCAAAACGTAATCCGTGTAACAGGCTATAGGCATCGCTTCAGGTTAGCAGAAAACTACATTTTTTTTTTTTTTTTTATATTATCTTTCTTCCCCTCCTTTTTCCCGATTTTTCTCCCATCCCACCCTTCCTGGTTGTTGCGTACTTTCCCCTACTGTTGGTCCAGGAGACCGGAGACTGTCACATGCTTTCCTCCGACGCATGTGCAGCCTGGGGCAGGCCAACCTGGCCGCGCAGGTTCTCACCGGGGAGAGTGTAGCGTGTGGGAGGCCACACTATCTCTCCTCAGATCCAACACTTGCTGAGCAGGCGCCCCGACCGAACTGTAGGGGTCACTGTCCACAACGCCCAGGACCCACCCTTCAGCTTCCCACCCCCTGATACAGCCAATTGTATCAGTGTGAGAGGCCAGCCAAGCTGATAGCAATGCCGGGAGCTGGATTCGAACAGGCGAATCCTAGTGTCTCCCGGTGTTGGTGACGAACGTAATCTCCGTGCGCCACCTGCCCCCCCAGAAAACTACATTGGAGTTCCAGAAAAAACAAGACAACTTCTGCCACAGGGAACACTGCATTATCGAGATAGCGCCCCTAAGAGGATCTGGCCGGTAAAGCACTTTTTCGAATTCAAAGTGTAGGGTACTTCTGCAGTGCCGCTCGGTGACATTGAGTAGTTTATTAAAATGGAATAAAAGCCAAAACAACCTTGCCACGGACATGTCCGTGGTTGGTCCTCAACCGTTGGATTTGAAACACGGATTTATCCGTGATCGGGCGCTGTAACTGAGGGGTTACTGTATTAAAGATTGTGATAGATTAAACCACTACTACGTATTATTATTATTATTATTACTTGCCAGACAGTACAGTTAATTATGGCAGACACTCAAATAGACGGCACGGTGACAAAGAGATATCATTTACAGTATTTTATTATTATGCAGAAGATACAACTGATAATTACTGGGTCGCTCTTTTATGGCGAATTATATTAGAAAGTCAGAGAGTAGCAAAGTCAATGGGAATGAATAATTCCTAGGCTAGGTATACTAGACCAGACGCCGCCTGGCGTGAGATGGCAATATAGGGGGGCAAAACGAGGGTACAGCTGGAGACTGGTGATATCCTCCCACAGAGTTGTAAGCTCCAGAGGAATGAAGAATGTACGGATACTCAGGCTGGTCACTTGAAGAAAAGGGGTTCTCATACGGATCCGGTCTTTATAATCCAAGTGCTCAGTAGCAAGGTAATAGCTGTAATCCAATGCCCGATAGCAATGATGATAGCCAGCCAGCTTCGTCCCCGAAGCTAGCCCGATGTAGAATCTTCAGGGTAGTTAAATCCAAACGACAGTGGTATTAATGATGCTCTTCTCCACGGTACTACGTTTCCACAAGTCACTATAATCCACCAATAATGGTTCTACAATATCGCCGCGGTAGGTTCCAATGCGCACATGTCCAATAGTTCTGCTACTAGGCCCACCTCGTGTTCGGATACTAATTACTTTAAGTCCACACACACTTGCTAAGGTTCACGCTAGTTACTAAACGAACGAACTGCTTGTTAATGCTGCACACCGAACGAACTGCTGTAATACGATTCACACTAAATGACGACTCTTTACTTCACATTAAGTTAGGTCGAACTTGACTCTGCTACTATACGCTAGGTTCAACTACTGCTGTTGCATTACTTCGGACGAACTTCACGTTACTGCATTAGTGGTCGAACTGCTACTGTTTGCGCCTTCCACAATATATATACTTAGAGGGCTTTCTAGTGCGCAGCCGAAGCTCTTGTCTGGAATCAATGCGCTGGCCCCAGGCATGTCTCAACTTGTCCAGACTCGTCTTTGAACTTGTCTGAGGGGCGCGATTCTTGGCGCCGCCAACGTCAAGGGCATTATCCAATGAGGAAAGCGAATAATGCTATGATTCAAACGGAGGCTTAAAGGGATATAGCTTATATATATAAATAATATACAAGTTATATAAAACAATAAAACGTAGATTCTCAATGTTAATCTGGCCCTTCAGAACAGGCGCCATTGTGTTAAGTATGGCTGTCAACGAATATTCTATATTCAAATTAATAATCGACTTGTAAAAAAAAGAAATTTATATTAAGATTGTGATCTAGGTCTGGCTTGTCGAAATGACAGGTAATTTCTCAGTGTTGCGCAAATTATATTTTGGGGGGGCACTTGGAGTTTTGAATTAAGTTCTGCACATGCAAAAAAGTTATGTAAAGTAAGTCAAAAGTAACGCACGTGTGTTCCGTTAGTGGAATACAAGTACCGTTGTATTCGTTCGAAACGAAGGTCCCGTACTGAAACATATTAAATGATCCACCAAATGCCATGGCCGAAAGGAACAGGAAGAAGACAAATTCTTATATGTACCTGCCCCTACACACATACAGCACACTGATAGACTTATTGCAATGTCCACCAAACCAAACAGAATGTACATACCCATTTTGCTAAAATGGAAACATCAACACAACTAAATTAAATCAACATAAATAAACACATTTTGTGTATCAGTCAAACTACATATTTAGGTTCATTCATTTATATATATATATAATATATAATTCCAAGGTCACAATGTACTATATATAATATATATATTGTGGCATCCCTCGTCACTTGGTTACTTGGAGGAAGGGAGATACTATTGTCACAGGCAGAGGAGGGTTAATTGAGGAGTTGATTAGGACTGATGAAATACACCTGTACAGCATGTGATCACCCACATTCCACACACACACACACACACACACACACACACACACACACACACACACACACACACACACGCACACACACACACACACACACACACCACACACACACACACAAGACACACATAGCATAAAGCCCTAGGAGAGACAGAGAAGAGTTGAGAGTGGAGGTGAGGAAGGAGCTCGTGGAGAGAGTGTGTTATACGGAGTTTGAGAGGTAAGCGGTAGTTGTAAGGAGAGGTTAGAGCGAGAAGGTGTTCGTGGTACTGAACCCTGGACTGGCTGAGATACCCCCCCTTATGAAACTGACCCTGGACCGAATGACAAACCCTGAGTATTGAACATTCCCTTTTTGTACGAGAGCCTGGGACGTGTTTTGACCCTGGACTGTAATTTGACGACTCTATTGCCCATCGGACCTGTACTGTTTTTTTTTTTATTATTATTTATTTCTTTTTTGGCGTTTTATCGCTTTATTACTACTGGGCAGTCCAGTAGGGAGAGACAGAGGAGAAACGGGAGACAGAGTGGGGGGAAGACATTCAGGAAATAACGACGGATTCGGGAATCGAACCCGGGTCGCCTGTGTCGCGGCTGAGCGCGCTATGTGGTTCGCCACTGGGGCGCCCGGACCTGTACTGTTGATCAATAAAATACCATTGTTTATTGAAATTGTGCTTGTGTGGACATTGGAATTGTTTGTTTTGGTCCGTGTCGAGCCTGAACACCACAAGGCTTGTCACAATATATATATATATATATATATATATATATATATATATATATATATATATATATATATATATATATATATATATATATATATATATATATATATATATATATATATATATATATATATATATATATATTCCATGACATACAGTATCATCATTATCATCATCATCATCACAGGCATCTTGGTACAGTATAGACCATTTGAAACTTCAAACATAGACATTTTTAAATGGTCCAAGTTTATTTACTGTTGCAGTGTTGCATTGTAACAAAAAAAAAAAAAAAAAAAAATGTTCCTAAGCAAGGCCATTCCACTGAAAAGGTATACAACAGGTGATTGTAATCGACCAGCAGGTGATTATCATTAACACTTTGAGTGCCGCCCTCTGTGTCCTATTTACTCCGTTGAGTGCCGACGCTCTATTCAATGACAGAGCATTCGCATTTGTGAACGCATAAACTATATCTTAAATTATGGCTGTGTCTAATACGACCGTCGCTTATCATTTTTCGGCCTATTTATTAATCGTTTTCAAATAAACGCTAGATTATCGATAGTGTATGTGTACGCATAGAAGCGGGCTGAACAATTTATTCTCTTATTTCCTGATCAGCTACACACACTCACAGCCACACACACACATATGGGACACGTTGATATATAGGTGAAAACAGCTCTGATTATCCCAATACTGGTAAAATAGATTCCTTACCTTAGATCAGATGTTCTCCAAAAAGATTATTCCTATTCCTGATCGCCATTCCAAATATCGATCGCGTTTATTGATCCAACGCTGGGTACTGGAAACATATATTTCACGCTGTTCTGCGGCTCGGCAATGAGTGGGTTTGGCTTGGATTACATGCCTGACAAGTAAAATGTGGAATCTGGACTCTTTTTGTCCCATCCATTTCATTCAGTCTAATCCAATGGGGTGCAGTACCATCCGGAGAGATGATAGGGGGCGGTATTTTCCCAATTCGAGCTCAGAGAGAGTGCCAGTGGTAACATGAGGCTAGATTGATGAAATATGAATGGAAATCGCAAAAAAAATGGCATATCTCGTTTCTGGCACTCAACGGTTGGCATGAAATAACGAATTATGCCGTGGCTGGCACTCAAAGTGTTAATGGCGAATAAGATGGGTTTATGGCATCACTCCATGTTGGTAGGAAATGCATGGGAAATTAGAGTGTAACGTTCCCCCCGGTCCTGCTGGACCGGCCATTGGACGCTCACCACCTCCATTCATAAACAATACGCTACTGCCATCTGGTGGCCTGATTCAGGTGTTGCAGCTCTGTGGTCTGGCCATTCATCTGTTTTATATTATTTTCACCAATCTGTGTTTTGTACATTTGTTGTCTTTGTTGTTTGCATTGTTTCCACTGTTTTAGTCTTGTGTTCCTACTGTCTGTGTTTTGTAAATGTGATCTAGACTTGTGTGGTCTCAGTATTGTATATTTGATTCTGTGTGTTTCAGTCTTGTGTTAGTTCTGTTTTACCACAGCTGTGTCTATTTACCAATCACCCTCATGTCTCTAATTAGTTGGTGTATTTAAGTGCTGTCTGCCCAGCATCCATTGCTGGGTCATTACTCCTGTTACCCTTGTTCCCGTGTGCTGTCTACCTTGTGTACCTCCCGTGAAGCTTCCTGTATTCCCCATGAGTCCGTTCGTGTATTGTTTGCCCTCGTTTTCCAGCATTGCTGAGGTTTGTTTTCGAGTTTAAGTTCTCTTTTGTTTTCTGCCAAACTCTGTAATGTTAACCGCTTGCTACGTTCAGTAAAACTGGTTATTTACTACCTCGACTCGTGCCTCGTCTCTCTTACTCTCCACTGCCTCTCCATGTTTAAGTCTGCATTTGGGTTCCACTCGTCATGCCATCTAAACGTTCCACTCATCGTAACATTAGAGGGTTTGAATGAGGAGAGTGTGGCCAGATTGGCAATAAATTGATCTAATATTGCTCTACATTACTAGAAACAGATCTTGCTTGTTCGTCCACAAATGCAACACACACACACACACAGACACACAGACACACACACACACACACACACACACACACACACACACACACACACACACACACACACACACACACACACACACACACACACACACACACGCGCGTATGCACTGACATTCAACAGCACATGCTCTCATTCTGTAATATGAAACTCATTGTACACAATGCATGCAGAGGGGTTTGGAATGAAGTGAGATGTGTGGTTAAGTGAAGAACACGTCCCAGTAGGTAGTGCATCATCTAAATTAAATTCAAAGAGTAGGACAACAGATCCCTTCCCATCTCCCTAATGCTTTCTTCCCATCCTTCCTTCTCTCCCTTTTTCCCTCTTTCTTTCTCTCCCTCTCTCACTCTTTACATCCCTCCTTTTCTCCCTCCCTCTTTCCCTCTTCCATCTCTCCATCCACGACTCTGTTTGCTAACCTCCCTCCTCTCCTCTCATAAACAGAAGACTTCCTAATTAAAACATGCTTCATTGGCTGAGAGAGAGAGTAAAGTGAGACAGCAGCAGCAGCAGTGAAGAGAGAGAGAGAGAGAGAGAGAGAGAGAGAGAGAATGAAGGAGGGTGTGTTGAATGTGTTGAACATTTGGATGAAATAGCGAAGGAGAGAGTGTGAAAAGCAGAGGAAAGAAAGGAAAGAATGGTGAATGAAGCCAAAATGCTGACTAGTCTGAATTGTGAGATAGAGGGAGGGAGGGAGAGATTGAGAGATAGATAGAAAGAGGAAGGGAGAAAGAGAGAGATAGGAAGAGGAAGAGAAAGAGAAAGAAATATAAGTGAGGGGCAGGTAGAGATACAAAGAGGGGGGAGAGAGAGAGAGAGAGGTGGGGGGAGAGAGAAAGAGATGGGGAGAGAGATAAAAAGAGTGGGCGAGAGAGAGAAAGAGAGGGAGAGAGAGAAAGAGAGGCGGGAGAGCCTTGCTGTCACAGAGGGTCTGAAAAGCAGCTGTTCTGGGTTTGTTTATATTCGGCAGAGAGGAAGAGATAAGATTTTTGGAAGGTTGGTGGAAATAAAAGGCAACACCAAATAAAGAAGAAAATGCAGCCGGCTGGCCAGAGTCCTCAGGGGGGGAGGAGAGAATGAGGGGGGGGGGGGTAAAGAATGTAGTGGAAGGGAGATAAACGGGTGAGTTTAAGAGTGAAACCGGGGTGATTCTGTCACAGTAAAAGATGTAGGAGATTTAAAAGTTGAATAAAGGGGAGGGAGCAGGAGAGAAGGATAAGTTATAAGGACAGAAGGAAGGAGAGAAGGAAAGGTTATGCGGACGGAAAAAGGGCTAGTTGGGAGAGTCCTTGAGCACATCCCAGTAGCTCATTGATGAATTTGCCAGCCTCAATGGATGTGGACAGATTTCCAGATATTGCCAGTGTAGAACAGCAGGACAGCATGTGGTGTGGAATATGTCCTCGACTGAAGACAGTGGACCTCATGATCTATCTATCTTTGTAATTATCTTTGCAAGAAGTTCGTAAGAACAAACTTAAGAAAGATCTCCTCCGGATGCCTGAACGTGTGAAAAGGTAAATAGCCAAAGTGTTCTCAGCTACGCTCCCCCGAAGAACGTCATTCATTCTTAAACTGAAAGCACGTTCTTGTACACCTGCATACAGAAACACCCCGCCAGCTCCTTATAAGGCATGCAACCACAGCACCGTGTGCAGAAATATTCAACAGGTAGCACAAGAGCAATTTGCGACTGGTCAAAATTGTATTAGATTAGATTAAAATGTATTGTCATTATACAGCACAAGTACATTACAACGAAAATGAGTTTGGAATCTAACCAGAGTACAAATGTAACAGCAATAGTAACATACAATGCACAGGTGACTAACTAACTGGGTATATGTTTTGGGGGGGTCATCAATAGGGATGGGTACCGAATTCGGTACATTTAAAAGGTACCTACCGAAACACGTCAGTACTACAGAGTATCGATTCACGTGAGATCCAACGGTGCCTACTTTCTGTTATGAGAAAGAAAAAAAATAGTCAGATGATGTCACGTTTAGTTTACCGCAAAACGAAACCACATGTTAATGTCAACGGCACAATACATGTTTTCAAACTCTCTTTGGGTGTTTGCAATTCATGGGGAGTATACTTGTCTCTGATATCTTGGTACAGTGGGCAGGTTGTTATGTCTCTGATATCTTGGTACAGTGGGCAGGTTGTTAGAAAGTGTAGCTCAGTTTTCCATCTCTGCTCTTGCTCTCTGCTACTATCTCCAAACTTCCACTCCTCACAAAACTTTATTTTATTATGTGCTTGCGCTGCCGCGGTGGGTTTTCTTTTTAGCGGTCAGCTTACTCCTTCCATATAGTTTCACATATTTGTAACTTGTTTAACGTTAAGCTAATGTTAGCTAATCGTCGGACATAACGTTAGCTCTGTAGGCTAAGAGTAGACAGAAGTAGCGGATGTGACGTCGGTAAACAAGCCACAGGCTGTTATGTAAGACCAAACACACCGCAGAGCGGGTCTTCTCCAAAGCGGGGGTGGAGCGAAAAGAACTGCTAGAATACTCAATCAGCAGCAGAGTAGTTCATTGCTGCTAGATTGTTTGTTTGTTTAATCAGTTGTAAAATACTTTCATTTATTTGTTATTTAAATATATAGATGTGTATTTGACTATTTTTTGATCAGCAGAATAGTTAATTGCTGCTAGAGTGGTTTGTTTACCCTTGTTTTATACTTGTTATTTTGTAAAATACAATACCTTTATTTATTTAGTATTTAAATATATAGATGTGTACCTTTTTTAGTTAATTTGTTAAACATATATTTTTTAAATAAACATAGCATTTATTTAAAGATATGTGTGTGACTGTGTATATATATATATATGTTGTTCTAAATAAATAATAATAACTATTTGTATAGCACCTTTCATACAGGGGATTGCAGTTCAAAGTGCTTTACATCAGTAAGATGTAAATAATAATAAAGTAATAATAATCCATAATTTATTTATTAAATATTACGTTTAGAATTATTTTTTTTACAACTGAGGTAGGTAGATTAATGTGAACGGTACCCATCCCTGGTCACTAATCAGGGGGCCAGCGCACACCCGCGATAAAAGTCATTAGAAGAATAGAAGTCTACTGTTGCCAGAACGATTCATTACGTCTCCTGCGTCTCCTTTGCCGAGGTGCACACCCACATAGCTGTTCTGTAAGATGTAGGAGTTATGTACACCTCCTGGGAAGCTTGCGACCACATATAGCAGGTGGTTCTGTGCATCACAGATGATTTGAAGGTTGATGGAGTGGTATTGCTTTCCGTTGAGATATGGAAACGCATCTGGGGAGGGTGCCTTGTAGGGATGGGTACCGAATTCGGTACTTTTGAGGTACCGAACCGAAACACGTCGGTACTACCGAGTATCGAATCAAGTGAAAAACCGAAAAAAAAACAAAGAAAATAATTAAAAAAAACTAAAAAAAAAAAACGTTTTATTAATTTTTTATTTTATTTTTTTTTAACTTTTTTCTTTTCATGTCAACGTTCACACGCACAATATATGCTTACCTAGGATTTGACTTGATTCAACAACAAAGCAGTCGGAGCAATGACAAGCCGAAAACTGTCGAAATTGTAGTTATTTGAAGTTTGGATATTTTTTTTACGACTGAGGTAGGTAAATAACATTTCTTGAGACTAAAGTACCGAAAAAAGGTACCGTTGGGTACCGGTATCGATTCACAGGTACCGGTACCGGTATCGGTTCAAATGTGAAAGGTACCCATCCCTAGTGCCTTGATGCACACATGCCCAAGGTGGACAGTTCCTGGTCGACTGGTGGCACAGGGTTTAAGTGTCTGGTCCGGCTCCTCGGGTATGGCTCCAGGGTATTGCACAGGTCTTGGTAGCCTGAAGAGTCCCACTAGATACTCATTGCTCGCTGCGAATAGGTCCGCATGGTCGCGGTGCTGACGCTCACTCCTCAGTGCATGATCAGCGATATCTTCCAGCAGAAGTAAATATGCCATATTTAAAAAAAGATTTATCCACTTTTTCTCCTTATTTTCTATTTTTCTCCCATCCCATTTTCGTATTTTCCAATTCTTCCCTCCCCTGTCTTGAATGTTGCTAGACTATGCCTCCCACTGGTTAGCTGTAGTGAGGATAGAAGCCTTGCATCATGTGTCCCCTCCGGTACACGAGGAGGCAGCCTGTCGCATCTTTTCACCTCAGCAGCTCGAACTCTCAGTGGCGAGGAGTAATGCGTGGGAGGCTCACGCTGCCCCCGATACTTCCTGTTTCCACCGCACCGGCGTCACCCAACCGACCTGTAGGAGTCGCTGTCCACAAAGTCCAATCCCCACCCACCGGCTTTCCCACCCTCTTAACACTGCCAATTGTGTTAGTATGACGGCCGGCCAAGCCGGTAGCAACGCAGAGAGCTGGGCTCGATACCAGCATCTCCTGCATTAGTGGCGAGCACCTTGCCCACTGCGCCACTCAGCCGCCCTCATCTCCAACAACGACGAGTCCATTTACCGGCAGGAGGTGGACAGAGCAGTGAGGTGGTGCTCATCCAACAACCTCCTGCTCAACACCTCCAAAACCATGGAAATTGCCATAGACTTCAGGGCCCTCATTTATCAATTTTTCTTAGAAAGTATTCTATTTTCATACGTAAGCACAGAATTTAGAATGTGTGCACGCACAGAAATATTGAGATTTATCAACCGTGCGTACACAGGTCCTATGCTCCTCCGTGTTGATAAATACCTTCTACCGTCAATGCTCGTGCATGATTATCCATATATGGTCATGAAACACCCCCCATGGGATGTGAAATAATGGACTGACCCGAGCGGAACTCTGAGAAACTTCACGGGAGATTGTTCACTGAGGCGCTGTCGAACCAAGAAGACACAACCGGTGTTATGGGATAAATAAAAGGCTGACTTGTACACGGTGATGTCAGATATCAACGGCTCCCTAAGACCATTGCTGCAATTCTGCCTGGACAGCTCAAAATACTAATAAAGACCGTTCGTTGACCACTGTTTGGCGTTGGTGGTGTGTCATTATAACCGTGCTGTAATATGAATGCCTTTATTAGTTGTGTTCGATTTAATATGATTTTTAGAGGCATCTATTTTGAATGAATGAATGAAAACTTTATTTAACAGATTGCAGAATGGGTACAGTACAGTACGGCTCAATACACACAATTGTTAAGGGGATGGAGACCTGAGAAAGACGTTTGTCTTGTTTACATCAGGGTCCCCCCTTGTTGTTGTCGGTATTAGCCTAATACCGACAACAAAATAGATGCCTCTAAAAATCATATACTATTAGGTAGCCTATATGAATTACATAATAATAGCAGCCATAGCCTACATTATGCAACAGTAACTTGTGCATATATAATAGCACAATGCACCTCGCGGACGGACCAGTGTATACCTTTTTTTTTTTTTTGATCAAATTTTTTTTATTGACATTCTCACGAAACAAGACAACACATTAACCACAATCACAATACATAGAACTTCACAAGAAAATAACAAAAACAATAATAATAATGACTAACAATTATACAGACAAGAGAAAAGAAACCAGAGTTCAACCTACTAAATTAATTCCAAGGGGTACTATCTAATAAATGGTCTTTCCCAGTGTTCAGTCCCGATTCCCGGCCGTGTGACCCCATATTAATAAAACGTACATCTCCAACCCACCACAAGGACCATTTTTTGGGGGAACACGACCTGAAACCAGAGCAATGAACCTTCATGAAAAAACAAAAACCTGTAGGTGTTCCATAGACTCACAGAGACCGTGTAAAAGTGGCCAAACAGTGAAGAACTAGTTAAATAGCTGCCCCCCCATAATATCCCCAGCTAAACTCAAGATGACAAGACAAGGGACAAGACAGACAAAAACATTTCCTCCTCCCCCTCCCAAGAGACCGCCGGACTCACCCGAACACGCACCCCAACCCCGCTCAGCCGCACACTGCGGTCTTTACCTTCTCAGCTGCTGCGAACCACAGGTCAATTCCAGCCTGCCCCACCCCAATCACCCGGGCTGTGGATATCTCAAGATAAATCACATCCAATAGAGTTAGGGACCAGTTAATCATTGTAAGCTTCTCAGGCTCCTTCCATCTCATTGCTATCAGCTTCTTCGCTGCTGTGACGCCCGCCAGGACAACCCTCTTCAGTTGTACGGACGCGGGTAGTGTCGTTATATCGTTCAGGAGTAGCGTAACAGCTGTGAATGGGATAGTTAAGCCACACAGATCTGAAAGTTTGTCCGTTATTGACCTCCAGAAGCGGGCCACTGGTGGGCAATCCCAATACATATGCATATAAGTGCCAGTGGCCTTTTGAGAGCACAAAGTGCACCGAGAGTCGGTTATCAGTCCCATAGCAAATAGCTTCCTAGGTGTAAGATAGGTCCTATGAATATAATTAAAATTAATTTGCTGGTGATTGGGGTTGCGGGAAGATAATGCCACATTTGCCCAAACATCATCCCAGTCAAACTCGGGGTCCAACTCCGGGATATCCATACGCCAGATTGTATCCAATGATAAATTTTTATACGTGGATTGAATTAAGAGCGTATAAAAGTCGGAGACAAACCCTCTGGATGTCGTCCTGTCCACTATGAGCCTGAGGAAGGGGTGTGGGTGCAAGGCTTGAGCCCACGGTACGCCATGCGCCCTCAGTGCTGACCTTAGTTGAAGGTAAAGAAAGAAGGACTCGCCGGGAAGATCATAAAATTCTCTTAAGTCCTGAAACGCACGGAGGCCGTTCTTATCATAAATATCCTCCAGAGTATGCACTCCCCTCCTTTGCCATTGAGGAATATTAACCGGCTTGTGTCCAACAAGTAATTGCTGGTTATTAAAAATTGGAGAGTCCAGGTGCCAAGGGCATTTAACCCCACACGACCTCTGTACATTACGCCACGTTTGGATCACGTGAGTTATGATCGGTCCATACCTCAGCCGGCATTTCGCAATAGAGACAGTGGAGTACACTACATCCTGCAATCTTAGCGGAGACACCGCCGCCGCTTCTAAGGAGCGCCACGATACAGCCTCTACAGGGTCTAGCCAGCACATCAGAGGTCTCAGTGAAAAGGACCAGAAATAAAGTTTAAAATCAGGGATTGCGAGGCCCCCATCTTGTTTCCTACGTTGAGTAGTAGCCCTTTTGATTCTCGGGCGTTTGTTATTCCAGACAAACTTAGATACCATCGATTGTACCTTGCGCCAGTGGTCTATTGGAGGGGGCAGGGGGAGCATTGAGCTAATAAAATTTATCCTAGGCAGGATGTTCATTTTGATTATGGAAGCCCGGGCTTGTAAGGAGTTAGGAAGGGACGACCACCTGTCTAGATCCTGGCGTATTTTATCATAAGTACCCGTGAAGTTGTACTTAGTAGTTTGGTTCAGCGTGGGGAATATCTCTATGCCCAGGTATTTAAAATGTTCTACTATGGGGATATCAGCTGGTAGTCGTACCGCCTTGGCCAGTTCATTAAGAGGTAGGCAGGCTGATTTGTTCCAGTTAATCTTAAAACCTGACAATTTACCAAAGTCGTCGATTATCCTCAATAATTTTGTGGCCGACCGGGAGGGGTCGTCCATGAAAATCAGCAGGTCATCCGCATAGAGAGCAATTTTGTGTGGAGTATTGTTGACCATTATGGGGACGATGTCCTCCGATTGCCTAATAAATTGGGCCAAAGGTTCGAGGGAAAGCGCAAACAGTCCCGGGCTCAGAGGGCAACCCTGTCTAGAAGATCTGGAGACTGGAAAGAGTGTGGAACAGTTTTTGCCTGTCAGTATCATCGCAGACGGCGAGGCATACAGGACTTTAATCATATGAATAAAACTCTTTCCAAGACCCATGACCTCAAGTACCTTCCACAGGTATGACCACTCAAGTCTGTCAAACGCCTTCATGGCATCCAAAGACAGAACTGTGGATGGAGTTGTATTGTCTTTACTGTTATCGATTACATGCAACAGCCTCCTAAGATTATCTGCAGCCAGACGCCCCGGGATAAAACCAGTTTGATCGCAGTGTACCAATACAGACATAAATCTCTGCAGGCGACGGGCCAGCACCTTGGCAAACACCTTTAAATCAGCCCCGAGAAGACTCAAGGGTCTATAGCTACCACAATCATTGGGATCTTTGTCCTTTTTGAGAAGTAAAGAAATCAACGCCATATTGACATCTCTTGAGAACTCCCCTTGTTCGATAGCGTAATTGATCATATCGAGCATCAATGGACCCAGTTGGTCCCAGAAAGCTAAATACACTTCGGGTGGAATACCATCCCAGCCTGGCGCCTTACCCCTCTGCATTTCAACAATAGTCTCCCTCAATTCTACGAGAGTAATCGGTCTCCCCAGTTCCTTGGCCTCTTCCTCAGAAATGTGGGGTATCTCAAGCCCGCCAATGAACGATTCAAATCTAGAGTCATCCAGATTACCCTCTGAGCTATATAACTGTGAGTAAAACTCTTTAAAAGTGTCATTGATCTTTTTCGAATCAGTAGTGACTGCACCCTGGCTCGTCCTAATCGAGGGGATATCTGAGAAATGATCATTTGAGCGTATTTTCATTGCCAATAGATGGCTAGGTCTGGAGCCGTGAAAATAGTAATTTTGTCTTGTCCTATGTATCAAAAACTCAGACTGTTGTTTAAGTTTGGAGTTTATTTCTTTTTTGACTATCTTACGTTGTGTGTTTAGTCGTTCATTATAGTCAGTTTGCAAGGATGCGTATAGGTCCGCATATAATGATTCCAGTCCTTCTAGCTTTTTTGACCGGGATTTTCGCAAATTGGAGGCAAATAGTGTGACATGACCCCTGATGAATCCTTTCAATGCGTTCCACAGGACCCTAGGGTCTTCTACTGTGCCAACGTTGGTCTGCAAAAATTCAGCTAGTTTACTCCTGAACTCAGAACAGAAGTCATCGTTCTTTAGCAAGGTCGAATTAAAACGCCATCTGGGAGCTCTTGCGGAGAGCCTGCCAAAGGTTGCCGTAAGGAAAATCCCCTTGTGGTCTGAGAGAGCCAAGGGAACCAATGAGACATCGAAACTATCAAACATATTAGGGGACGCGAATGCATAGTCAATTCGAGAGAAGCTTTTGTGTCTGGCTGACAGGTGAGAATAATCTCTGAGGGTGGGGTTGCATAAGCGCCAGAGGTCTGAGAGCCCCGTGTCTTTGGCCCACATCCTGAGGGCCTTAGAGGCCCGTTTCTGGTCGCTCGTTTCAGAGGGCCCAGACCTATCCATCTCCGCATCCCAGCACGCATTAAAATCGCCACCCACAATGAGAGCGTATCCATTAAGTTCCAACATATTCTTCGTGATTGTATTATAGAACGCTGAATCAAATGTGTTAGGAGCATACAATGCTATTATAGCCATCTTCCTATGCAAGAATTCAACTTTTGCTATAGTAATCCTTCCCTCCGTGTCCGACCATACATCCAAGATTTTGATATCAAGGTTACGTCTTGTAACTATGACTACTCCTTTCGTCTTATCATCGGCTGAGGATGCGGAGATAACGTGATATTGCCGATTTGCCAGTCTTGACACGTCACCTACCATTAAATGCGTCTCACTAAGGAGAGCAAGGTCAATATTTCTCCTCTTCAATAGCCAAAGGACACTGGCACGCTTGTGTGGGGCGTTAAGCCCTCCTGCGTTCCAAATTAAAATATTCAATTTAGCCATGGTCGAGCTTGTATAAGTGCGTAGAGAACATACCCGTGCAGCCAGGCTGAGTACAGAGGTGCCGATCCCGGCGGGCCCGGACGGTCAATCCCAGGAGTTCAGAGGAGGAACACTTACACATATATAAGACAACAGTACATAGAACACATAAAAATACCACCCCAGCTACAGCCCCCCCTCCTTCTACTCTAAACCCTAACCCACCCGTCCTACTATAAGTTCCTCTATACCCACTCTCCAATCCCCACCCTATGCCCCATCCACTGAGGATGGTCATCTTCCTATCACTTCCCACTAGAGACATGGATCAATAAGACGCTTCCCACTCCCACCCCCCTCTAGATAAACCCCTGAGTAAACCCCCACTAGTCCAATAAACACAAATAATAATAAAATAAAATTCAATAAAGATATCGGTCGAAAACCACCTGAGCCCTGGCCCCAACATGAGACAACCATAATGGTAAAAATAGCCATTATTAAATAATAACTCTGCATCAACCTGCAGCCCTCTATTTCCGAATCTGCGCTTCAACATCACATTGTTATAGCCCAAAAAGGTATAGGAAAATTCAATACAAAATTAAATTAAAGCATCCCAGCCGATAGTCTAAGGCAGGTTCGGGTCACAGGTTAATTGTGCAAAATTGTGTGAACAGTGTCAATTAAACAATGACAAAAAAAAGGAGGAAGGGAAAAAAAAAGGGTTATGGTCAAAGTGCACCCCTTTAGCCGTCCCTCTGATCAGGCACAACGGCTGAAATGACCTAACCTATGTAAGAATAGAATTAAACACAATCATTCATTAATCAATCCGGGGATGGTAATAGGCAACACCTGACACCACCTGTCATCATACATTGTTTCAATAAAGATATCGGTCGGAGCAGTTAGTCCAAGGTAGGATCGAATCACAGTTAAATTGCTCATTCAAATGCCCTTAAAACAGCGACACTAATTATTATATAATTACTCAGCATCAACCCTGTAACCAACTACCTTGGAGTCTGCATATTAATGTCGCAACGTTATAGCATAAGTGGATCACGGAAAATTCAAAACACATTTAAGGCAGATTAGCAGTTAGTCCAAGGTAGGATCGGATCACAGTTAAATTGCTCATTCAAATGCCATTAAAACATATAGGAAAATTCAATACAAAATTAAATTAAAGCATCCCAGCCGATAGTCTAAGGCAGGTTCGGGTCACAGGTTAATTGTGCAAAATTGTGTGAACAGTGTCAATTAAACAATGACAAAAAAAGAGGAAGAAAAAAAAAAAAAGGGTTATGGTCAAAGTGCACCCCTTTAGCCGTCCCTCTGATCAGGCACAACGGCTGAAATGACCTAACCTATGTAAGAATAGAATTAAACACAATCATTCATTAATCAATCCGGGGATGGTAATAGGCAACAACTGACACCACCTGTCATCATACATTGTTCCAATAAAGATATCGGTCGGAGCAGTTAGTCCAAGGTAGGATCGAATCACAGTTAAATTGCTCATTCAATTGCCCTTAAAACAGCGACACTAATTATTATATAATTACTCAGCATCAACCCTGTAACCATCTACCTTGGAGTCTGCATATTAATGTATCAACGTTATAGCATAAGTGCCTCACGGAAAATTCAAAACAAAATTAAGGCGAGTCAGCAGTTAGTCCAAGGTAGAACCGGATCACATTTAAATCGCGCATATAGATGACATAAAAACAGCGACAATAGGAAAGAAAAAAGAAAGGAAGAGAGGGTAATGGCTAGAGTGCAAGCCATATAACCATATAGCCATTAAGTGCAAGCCATACCCGACCCAACCTGTTATCAAATATTGTTTATGCATATTCAACCGACCTTGGCATCTACTTTGGATCACCAAAGCTCAAAACAACCTGGATATAAAAATAAAAAGCATACCAGAAGTTAGTTAGGGACTCGGTCACTCTTGAACTGTGCAAACCAATGTCCCTTTGAACAGCAACAGCAACCAAAATACGTAACCATTAACGAATGTCTCAGCGCAGACCATAGTCGAAGCCCGCTGGCTAGCCCGAGGCTAGCGCGTAAGCTAGTGACGAATCCGGATAGCACGTTAGCCTACTATGTACATTGTTCAGCTAGCTCGTTAGCTTCCAAAGAGGCGATACACAAGTACGACCATGAGGTCAGCTTTAGCAAGTAACAGAAGTCATTGGGAAGCCCCGCTAGTTGGATGGGCAGAGGACAGTTAGCATGTCTGGGCATGACAGCAAGTGTTTGTGAATAGTCGACCTAATCAATGTATATAGGCCCAAACCGCCAAGTCACTCACCCTCGATAGATATCAAGCAACAGACTCGGGTGTCTCCGCGAGATATTCCTTCGCTTTAGCCAACGACCAAAACAAACGCTGACCACCGACCTTCTCCAACACAGATAGTTTCGCGGGAGCGAATAACGTGGGCCTCAGGCCTAGTTTCCATAGCTTAGTCAGGACCACCTTGTACTCGGCTCTCTGAGCTTGAACCTCCGGTGTAAAGTCCTCGAAAATGGCCACTTTGTGATCGCCAAGCCTCAGAGTACCCCTTCTGGTACGAGCCGACCGCATGATGATTTCTCTCTGTTGGAGTCTGTTCAGCTTGACTATGATGGGCCTCGGTTCTTTGTTCACGCCGGGAGAAAACCTGCCCGCTCTGTAGGCCGACTCACAGATAGGAGGCGAGGGGAGGACGTCCGTCCCTAGTATCTTCTGCAGCAGTTCGGGCATGGTCTCAGAGAGACGGCCTTCACCGCTGGTCTCCGGTACTCCAACAATCCTGACGTTGTGGCGTCTATCCCGGGACTGCATCTCCTCCATCGCCGACTGTAGTTTGTTGACTTCAGCCTGCCTAGCCAGCAGGGCGGATTCAAGACCCGCCATCTTCTCACACTGTGATGATACCTCCGTCGTTAGCATGGCTAGTTCGTTAGCATTAGCCGATGAGGCAGCGTGAATCGTCTCCATCTTGTCTGTCAGCGGGACTACCGCCAGCCGTATTTCTTCTGATATCTCACGACGGAGGCTGATACAGAAATCCGCCAACACTTTCTTCTGTGCTTCAGCGATGCGTGCCTCAGAGTCTGCGTGTACTTTCTTCTGTGCTTCAGCGATGCGTGTCTCAGAGTCTGCGTGTAGCTTGGTCATGACCAAGAGCACAGCTTCGCTTAACTCTCCGACAGCGGGAGACGGTACGGCCATGCTCGGCGGTGTCGGTGTCGTGCCTAATTCTTTCATGGCTCTGGTTTCCACCCCCGCCATCGTAGAAAGTCGAAAAAAGTTGATGAATGTATACTAAACACGACGACCTAGCAAACAGATAAAAAACAAATAAAAATAAAATAAAGACTAATGGGGAGAAACGTATATTCAGCACGGTAGAAGGGAGCTCATGTGAAACACGTCTACTCCATGATCGCTCAGCTCCGCCCTCCACCAGTGTATACCTTATATCATATTCCTATTCATATTCATATAATAGTTTACTCTATCAGCATACCAGCATGTAATACGTTCTTTGTTAGAACTCAACTCGTTATTATTTTGCGCATAGATTGCAGAAATACGGGAATGTTTTGATTTAGGCTTTGACATTGTAAAACTAAATAAGTGAAATTCTGTAAGCAGAATACAAGTCATGATATCACCCACACGATATATGCTCTGTGTCCAGAGCATGTATGTTTTTCATTCATTTAAGACAC
>NC_140174.1:31526320-31632403 GCF_963971535.1 Notolepis coatsorum | reverse complement strand
TGACATTGATGTGAGCTGAGCTGGACTGGCTCTCGCTATGAGGGAGGTATGGCACAGAACCCAGACTGGTAGTGTGGGCGTAGTGTCTATGTGTTGTGTGTGTGTGAGTGTGTTGTGTGTGTGGTGTGTGTGTGTGTGGGTGTGGTGTGTGTGTGTGTGTGTGTGTGTGTGTGTGTGTGTGTGTGTGTGTGTGTGTGTGTGTGTGTGTGTGTGTGTGTGTGTGTGTGTGTGTGTGTGTGTGTGTGTGTGTGTGTGTGTGTGTGTGTGTGTGTGTGTGTGTGTGTGTGTGTGTGTGTGTGTGTGTGTGTGTGCGTGCGTGCGTGCGCGTGCGTGCGTGCGTGCGTGCGTGCGTGCGTGCGTGCGTGCGTGTGCGTGCGTGCGTGCGTGCGTGCGTGCGTAAGTGCGTGTGTGTGTGTGTGTACGTGCGTGCATGCCTGTGAATGGATAGCTTGGCAGTTCTTGAGTTCTGTGGCTGAAGGGGTAATGAGGGGGAGTATGCCCACAGAAAGACTCACACACACACACACATCACTCACGCACACGCGCATGCAGTGCACACACACACCACACATGCACACACACACACACACACACACAACACACACCACCATCCACGACCAACAGCAGTCACAGTGAATGGTCATTCAGCCCCAGCCAGCGGTATGAAAAGGGGGTAGAGGAGCAAGGAGGAGGAGGAGGTGAAGAGGGGAAGACAAGAGGAGATGAGGGTCCTGAGCCAAAGCAACATGGCGGTCCTGACTCGTCTTTCTCTGTCCTGACTCTGTCCCTCTCTGTCCTGACTCTGTCCCTCTCTGTCCTGACTTGTCCCTCTCTGTCCTGACTTGTCCCTCTCTGTCCTGACTCTGTCCCTCTCTGTCCTGACTTGTCCCTCTCTGTCCTGACTTTGTCCCTCTCTGTCTGACTTGTCCCTCTCTGTCTGACTTTGTCCCTCTCTGTCCTGACTTTGTCCTCTCTGTCCTGACTTGTCCCTCTCTGTCTGACTTGTCCCCTCTCTGTCCTGACTTTGTCCCTCTCTGTCCTGACTTGTCCTCTCTGTCCTGACTTGTCCCTCTCTGTCCTGACTTTGTCCCTCTCTGTCCTGACTTTGTCCTCTCTGTCCTGACTTGTCCCTCTCTGTCTGACTTTGTCCCTCTATTGTCCTGACTTTGTCCCTCTCTGTCCTGACTTGTCCCTCTCTGTCCTCTGTCCCTGGACTTGTCCCTCTCTGTCTCCTGACTTGGTCCCTCTCTGTCCTGACTTTGTCCCTCTCCTTCTGTCTGACTTGTCCTCTCTGTCCTGACCCTTGTCCCTCTCTGGCTCCTGACTTGTCCCTCTCTGTCCTGACTTGTCACTCTCTGTCCTGACGGGTGCCCCCAGGCAAATATCCCACGAATGAGAACATAATAATTTGGCTATACGCTTCCATTTCGCTCACTCTCTGTCCTGCAGGAGAGGTGACTCTTTGCATGATGTCACGCGAAATGAAGAATCTTTAATGGGCTGCATGGGCAAGAAAAGGGGGCTGCGTGATTTTGGCCTCTCTGTATGGCGGTTCCATCACCGCGCAAGTGATCAATACGTCCTCCGTGGACATATTATACGTTCTGCTGCGTGTGAGTCCAACGATGTAATGCAAAAGAATATAAATGACTCGACGAAGAGGTTGACAGAAAAAAAACACTCTGCATTAACAGGAATAGTCTTCTCCTGCTGAACGCGTCCCAAAACACACACGCAAACTAATTTCAGTCGTCAAGGAGGGAAAGTCACGAGCTAGACCAGCTAGACCGGGGGTTTTTAAAGCTCCAATTAGTGATCTGAACGTAACCAAACGGGTAGCCCCGCCAAGAATGAAGAATGGAATAATAATGTAGACGTGTTTTTCATTCTGTAGTTGATTGACTGAGCTCTTGATACGAGGGTTAACACAACATGTATATATGAGTTGTTGTTTTATGTATGTATTTGCTGTTTGTTGTTGGTAGTGTTTGTAAACACGGGAGCAAAACAGATCTATACTAGATTAGATTAAAATGTATTGTCATCATACAGCACAAGTACAGTACAACGAAAATAAGTTTGGCATCCAACCAGAGTGCAAATGTTGTTTAACAGTAAAGTGCAATAGTAATATACAATGTACAGGTGATTAAACTGGATATAAAATATATAAATGAGTACTACTGAGTGTAGTGCTAAACAGATGTACTGTATGCACATAATTGTAGTATTACAACTAGTAGTACAGTAGTAGTACAGTAGTACAGGTGATCATACTGGCCAGCAGCGTAACTGGTAAGAGTAGGTAGGGGATATGTACATATATAAATATTGTATCTACAGATATGTAGAAGGATTATGTGCAGGTATGTGGATAGATAGATATTAGGGGTGTAACGGTACACAAAAACCACGGTTCGGTACGTACCTCGGTTTTGAAGTCAAGGTTCTGTACGGGTTTTCGGTACAGTGGGGGAAAGTTTGGCTTTCCATGTTCCACTCAGGGGTGATGTAGTGTGCAGTAACGAATTACTTGTAGGGCTGTCAACGAATATTCTATATTGAAATTAATAATCGACTTGTAAAAAATGTAAAAAAATTATAATAATTATATTAGATTGTGAAAAAAACAGCCCCCGGTGGGCGGTCGTTAGTGGTTAACATATCGTTGTATTCGTTCGGTACACTAAACAGCCGTTCTGTACGGTACGGTACACACTGAAACTTGTTTGGTTCGGTATGGATACGTGTACCTTTACACCCCTAATAGATATATATACAATGATAATGTATATACAATACAGCATTATTGTAGGCCTACATGCTATCATACAAAGTTATATGGGTTATATATAATATAATTTACAATTTACAATGAGAGTTTAAAATAGTTTATTTTCCATCTACAGATTACACTTGTCAAGAATGCATGCAAGTCTCACACTGGTATGGTAAAAAAAATATCCCGGATTGGGCCTTTAACCTCGCTAATTTGAGGCTCTCTCTGCAAGATATAATAGTGGGTAGGATGACGCCCCGGGCCGAATAGACTGATGCTATCTGTCTCTACTTTGAAGCTAGCAAACCCTTAAAACAAACCAATGCTTCACTAAGGGGACCCCATCCCACTAGAGTCCTTTATCATGGTTGTAGGACATGCAGAGTCTAGTGGTGTGAAAGAGCCCCTGTGACCCACCACCCCCTACCCCCCCCCCCCCCCCCCCACCCACCCACCCACCCTCAGGACCAACAGAAGGTATTTTAATAGCTGTCTGACCCATGGCAGCCCTGGCCTGTCACCACCTCTCTCACAGGGAAGCCATTGTACTGTTGTTAACCAGACATCAGCAACCCAACAGGAACCCTAAAACAAGCCAAGGAACCCCTTTAAAAAAAAAAAAAGGCCCATAGTTATTCCTTTACTTTTTGTCGGATAGTTCTGCCCCCGACCTGGCCAGGGTAATGAATGACAAAGAGAGAAAACACCATTTGAATGCCAAAAGAAAAGAAAAAGAAACTTACAATTTGATGAATTTATGAAACTGACAAGTTTGCAACGTAGCCATACATGCTCTTGGAGAACAATTTTATGCAGTCTTTCAGCTCATTCAACTAATGTCAGTTAACTTATGGGGATAGTTTGTATTTTTAAAATTTTATAAATTGTATGAAATAGCTTGCCAATAATGTAGTCGAAGCAAAGCTATTCGCTTACTTATTGAGTCCCATGGTCGGAGTTCTGGCCGGGTTTCCGAGCGAACCGGGACGCTGTAGACAGGCAGCAAACGGCAGAAATGGAGTCACAAAACCAAAAAGGTTTTGATCCACACCACAACATGCAGGAAAAGGGTTAACCACCTCCAAAACAAAACCATAGTCCTCCAGCATTTTGAAACAGCTGATAGACTGCATTACTGTGAAATGACTCCAACACGTAGTAATACACCATCTAAAAATATGTCAAGTGATAGCAGAATTCGAAGTGCTGGAGTATGATGGTTTTGTGTTAGAAATAGGAGACCTTTTTGCCTGCACGTTGTGGTGTGGATTCAAACCTTTTGATTTCAAGACGTTTGCTCTCCGGTTCGCTCGGAAACCGGCCAGAACTCCGACCATGGGACTCAGTGAGTAAGGTAATAGATTTGCATCCACTACACTACTGGCAAGTATTTCATACAACTTAATGTCCAAATATCCAAACTATCCCTTTAAATTCTAATATCATAGCACTCCCCTTCCCACCCACCCACCCCGTCCTAATGTACAGTTTCCTCCCCCTCGTATGTATATATTATCTGTTAGGATCTCTGGTTAACAGTACTGTATATTTGCATATCTTGTTTATCACCAATGTAACAGTACTATATACCTATATGTCATGTATTGTCATAAATGTCATGATATATATCTGTATATCTGTATGGCCCCCGTAAATGTACAAACCCCCCCCTCCCACCCCCTCCTAATGTACAGTTTCCTCCCCCTCGTATGTATATATTTTCTGTTAGGATAACAGTTAGGGTGACCAGGTGTCCCCCTTTTGGTTGTACTGTCCCACCATTTGACCGAACGTCCCACATATTGAGAGGATGTCCCTCTTTTTGAAGCAAAAAAAAAACATTAGTCTCTGTGAAGACCATGTTATTCTAATAAAAAAAAAATTACATTATCTATCTGTCCCACTTTGTCCCACCAAAATCTTACTGTTGTCCTGCTTTTGGACTTTTTGCATCTGGTCACCCTAATAACAGTACTGTATATTTGCATATCTTGTATGTCACATGTATGTCAGAAATGTCAAGATATAGGGCGGCTGGGTGGCGCAGCGGACTAAGCGCTCGTCACCAACGCGAGAGACACTGGTATCGAATCCGGCTGTCAGTGTTGGCTCAATTGGCAGAGTCAGCGGGTGGGAAGCCGGCGTGGGTGGGTCCGGGTCGTTGTAAACAGCGACTCCTACAGTTCAGTCGGGGCGCCTGCACAGCGAGGGTAGGATCTGGAGGGAGGTAGTGTGACCTTCCACACGTTACACTCTCCCAGTGAGAGTCCGCGCTGCCAGGTGAAAAGAAGTGGTGAGCTGGGTACACATGTGTCGGAGGAAGCATGTGATAGTGATTGGGAATTGGCATAACGACTAACATTGAAAAAAAATTTTATAGAAATAATTTCATAAATAAATAAATAAATAAATAAAATAAATGTCAAGATATATCTGTATGTTGCGTATGTCATTAATGTCATTATGAATTGAAAATGGGGGACCCTGATGTAAACAAGACGAAAGTCTTTCTCTGGTCTGCATCCCCTTAACAATTGTGTGTATTGAGCCGTACTGTATTGTACCCATATTGCAATCTGTTAATAAAGTTTTCAATCAATCAATCAATCAGCATGGTCGTTATTGTTTTCTCCCAGTGGACTGGTGCCATCAGCTATGTTCACACTACAAGCCTGGGTGCTCAATTCTGATTTATTGCTCAGATCTGGGGGGGGTTGTTTGGCTGTTCATGTTATTTTTTAAATGTGGCCAAGATCAGATGCCAGTGTGAACTGGTCACGCTCCTGAACTGACCCGCATCATGCACAAATGAACAATAACGATGATGAAGTTAATCATGGAGGACACTGAAGTCACAGTTTATGGTTTAATGTATAAGTTACAGTGGAGACCAGCTCATTCCTGAGCAGATGATAATCGGGGTGAGGAGGAGGAGAAAGAGAACCATATGCTGTTACCACAGACCGGTTATGATACGTCCCCTCATAGTTGCTTGTACCATCCCAAATTATTTTAAATGTCAATCTAGAGTGACGTAAAAGTTGCATGAAAGTCGCATGACTGTTCACACTGAGGTGGTATTGCAAATAATAATCAGACCTGCATCCAGTGTTGCGATGCTCATATCAACACTGGTTGCACGCACGCTAATGACGCCACGTGCGCTCCCAGGTGCGTGTGCGCGCTCCCGCACATGCGCATAAATGTTCCCTCGCATAAGGACAGACTAAAAACAGTGCCTAATTGCCTCTACGAATGGAATGTAACACCTGACGAGTCACGACCAGCGCTATTGACATGCAAAGTAGCCAGGTGGGTACTGCGAGTTGGCGCATCAGTCGAGTCACTCTCAGCAGCAGCGCATTCCTGTGTGCACGCGCGTGCACATCCGTGCGTGTGCGTGCACACGCTTCTGCTCACAAAACTTTGCCCCGTCCCATGAGCAACGCATCACTGCCTGCATCTGATTTAGGACCACATATGAAAGTAGCCCAAAATCAGAATTGAAAAGATCAGATTTCATGTGATTTGTGCTGCTGATCACTGTTATGGAAAAAACTAATCTGAGTCACATAATATGCGCAAATAAATCAGATTCGGGTCACTTTGCCTGCAGTCTGAAGAACGTATAGCCATGATCGCTCACCCAGAACAGTTGGAGAAAGTTGAGGGACTCTCTCTCGTTGGCTGGATGCTGCAGAGCGTCACCAGCTGTCATACATCAGCAGCAGCGGCTCATACATGATCCACTCCCCCGGTCTCCTCCCTCCCATAGTAAAAAAGAAACAAGTGTAGAGACCGTTAAACCGTGGAGTGTGTTTCTGTCACGGATTACCTGGAGAACGACCACCGGAGACTGGGTGGGCAGCACCACGTGCGCTGAGTAGTAATCAAACCAAAACGCTCGTCAGGGGTTTCAGAAGGCGCGCGCGCGAGCAGAGGCATTCTCCCTTTCTCGACTCTTTGGCTTAAAAAAAATTGACATTTTTGTTTTGATTGTCTCTTTTGATGGAATAATAATTCATACGAATTCATCAGTCATGGCTACCGGCGTGCTTTTATTACACCTCATACCGGTACTGCTCATTTTGGATACCGGCTTCGGTAATAAAGTTGTGTCAACAGAGGATGTTTCTGGAGCCGCGCGCCAAGACGGCGATGATGCCCCGCGAGCCGCCGAACAACGCGCCTCCTCTGCGCGCGAGAGCGCAGCCCGACGTGACATGGTGTCCATCAACATGTTCAGAGTCTATGACAAGTACAGCAAAGAACCGCGCCGGCAGAAAGATGGAAACACCGTGCGGAGTTTTAAAGCTGTACCAGGTGAGTGATAATACCACGATACCATGTTTTTATTTTCCCCCATTATCAAAGAGATACAAGGAGAGGAGCCACCACCAACCTTTGGACAATTTATACCCTTTATTTTAATAATAATTCTGTCATTTTGTAATTGCTTTTTTAGTCTGCTTTTCCTGTTTATCGTTTCCTGTTTTTATTCATTTGATTACTTGTGTTTATCTTTGTGTTCTGTATTCTATGTGTTTTAGTTGTAGGGAAACCGCAGTGTCCCTCAAGTTGAATGAAGGTTGAATTAATTATTATAAATCTTTTTTAAAAAGACGCAACATTTAGAAAATAATGCCAAATGCTTTATTCTGAAGCTAGTAGTTATAGGACTGGTTACTTTGGATTTAGAGCTTAAAACACGCCCCCCCCCTTAAAAAATGAAATAAAAACACATGCTATATATATTCTAGTAGTCCACACAACCTCTCACAATTATGATCCTAAATACCACATCATTAGGCATTCCTAAACTCCCTAACTGCAGGTGTTTTGTCAGCCATAGAGCCGCTTGCCCTCTCTCCTGTATGTGCTCAATATCTGCACCTCCATGCCCCATCAGTGTTGTGATTTAGTGGGCTGGGGGACTAACAGCCCCTAGTACTGTTAATTCCCCAGTAGCAACAACAGCCGAGGTGTTAGACAAGAGCCTATTATCGCACCCAGACACTGGCTGCACACGGGAACAGCCTCTGAGGAGCTCTCTCTCTCCTGTAAGCATTTCCATATGGCTCAGACCTACATGCCTGGCCCTGTGTTTATCTTTCAAACTGTAGTGGGAGTCTGGGAGACAGGCTGGACTTGTAGAATATTGTGATTTAGACTGAGGCTTTGGGCCATCTAAGATGGAGGCACTGAACTGTGCCACGGTTGATGAGGCTAATTGCTCCAGTCCGTTTGTGGCAATCAAACGTGTTGAATAAAAATACTCAAAACTGCGGTGGGAATCAAGTTTGATGTTTTAAATCGCATACGTCTCAAACAACCATGACGTTTGAGACACATTTTAACAGCGTGGATGATTTATTTTTGAGCTGACATCCTCAAATTGTTAACTGTTACTGTTAAAATGAACCTTGACAAAAATGCAATCTTCCCAGGAGTCTCCAAGAGCAATGCCTGGTTCCAGTTCAACCTGTCCTCCATCCAGGAGTCGGAGCGCATCCTGTCCGCCTCCTTTCACTTCCTGTACCAGCGGCCCCGCCACCACCAGCGGCCCTGGCTCTGTCGGCGCTCCCGTAGCCCACCCTGCCGTCCCCAGCACCTCCAGGCTCCACTGCCACCTCCATCACCGCAGCTAATGTTCCAGGGCACCGCGGCTTTCTCCGTGCCACTGGGAAACATAACTCTGACACCTTATAAGAGGGGTTCGTGGCAAACGAAGGATGTTACCGCGGTGATAAAACAGGCTAGGGAAGCCAACGAGCTTCTGATAACGGTAGAGTTTGATTTTGGATTTGCGAAACCTCAATTGCAACAGAAGAGCAATCCTAGCCAAGAGCTCTTATCTTCAGCAAACCTACCATATATACTGGTGTACGCTGACGACAGAGCCATAGACGAACCCAACAGCGTGGCCATGTCGCTCCAGCGGTACGGACCCTTCCCTGTCGGGGAGGACCTGCCTCGCGCGCCGAACATGCACCCTCCGGCCTCAGCGCCTCGGATCCGGAGGGACCTCTCCTCCCCGTTGGAACAGATTCAAACCAACGACCTTCCGGACGTCCCCTTCAACACGCTGAAGAACCATGAACTGTGGCAGAGCACCTACTTCCCCCCGAAGGCCAAAGCGGCGGGCAAAGACGGCAGCAAGCAGGGCCAGGAGAGCAACGAGGGGCCGAGCAAGCCTCAGGTCCTGAGCTTCGATGAGAGGACCATGAAGAAGGCCAGGAGGAGGCAGTGGACCGAGCCCAGGGTGTGCGCCAGGAGGTACCTCAGGGTGGACTTTGCGGACATCGGCTGGAGCGAATGGGTTCTGGCCCCCAAAGCCTTCGACGCCTACTACTGTGCCGGGACCTGTGGGTTCCCCATCCCTAAAGTGAGTCCAGAAGTCAGAGGTCTTCACTGTAGTAGAGGGATTATCGGTCATTTATTATACGATAAAGTTTTAAATAGTGGAATGTCCTGTCGAATTCAATCTGAGTGAAGTTACAATAGAAAGTAGCTATTAAATGTTGGCATAAGAAGGTAATTTCTGTATTATACTTTCTTTCCCTGAGTTCCCGTGAGGTCTTTTAAAAGTCTTGAATTTAATAATCAGAATTTTAGGCTTTAAAAAGTGGGTTAAAGGGTCTTAAATATGATTTGGATAGGTCTTAAAAATGTATTGAATCAGGAAGTTATTTCTATGTTTTGATAACTTCTCTGTATCATGTTTAAATGCGTTTTGGGGGAAATGTCCAGGCTGCAAAGTAAGCAGTACAGTAATAGCCTGTCAGTTCCCCCGCAACAATTCATATAGAATTACTTCTTTAATAGTTTAAACTTTTTTGCCAGTATGGCCGTGAAATAGGTATTGAATTCTATTCGAACTCGTCTTAAATTTATGTTTTTTTCTTTTAAACCTGCAGGAACCCTGAATTATGCTGTTTATTTGTGATAAATCATAAAAATCATTCATTCATGGTGATGTTCCCTCTTACAGACACTTTTCAGAAATGGAGTATCTCTATGTCAGAGGAGTTAATCGCTCGTTCCTCTCTCTCCCACACTCTCTCTACCCTTTCTCCCTCAACACTCCCGTAGGTGGTCCGTCCGTCCAACCACGCCACCATTCAGAGCATTGTCAGAGCGGTGGGAATTGTCCCTGGGGTCCCAGAACCCTGCTGCATCCCAGACAGGATGAGTCCTCTCAGTGTCCTCTTCCTGGACCTCAGCAGGAACATGGTCCTGAAGGTCTACCCCGGCATGTCCGTGGACACCTGCGCCTGTCGGTAGAACCCGGACCCCGCGGCGAGGACGGGCCCCCTTCGGTGTTTCCCGAGGGTTCTTAGGTTATTTGTGGTGGTAGTAAGTGGTGGTGGCAGGCTGGCCAAGATACACAGTAGAACAGCAGAAAGGACTGAATGCATGCAAGAAAATGTGTTCATTATGTTATTGTATTGTGGTCCAAAACAGAAACAGGAAAAGGATCACCTGCGTCGATGACGTGCAGGGCGACAGAAAGTCATTGCGAGAATTTATTGAGATGTTACAAATCCAAACCAAAGTTTCAACAGCATTGCTGACAATGATTAACCCACGGCGACGTGAGCAATGCTGTCGAAAAACGTTCGTTTTTCTAACTCTTCAATACATTAGTAGACCAGAGTGAGGAAGTGATTTTTATTGTTCATCAGGGGAATCAATTTGTTGTGGGCATGTCTGATAAATACGGTAAGATGTCACAAATATACCTACATGTATGGGAAACACTGGTCTCAATAAGGACCATGAAGAGGACTCCAATTTAGTACACGCAGTAAGACAACCTTTTGATGGAAGAGGACAGACCTGGAGCCACTCAAACAACGTAGGGATTGTTGGAGAAAGCGGCGAGGAGAAGACTTGCAGTGGGTCTGGTTCTCGGAAGGACATGTGGAAGCCATGAAGGTGCCTTTACCACTATAGATCATGTTTTAATGAAACCGTTTTTCATGGGCAGTCTGGGTCTTAATGGCTTCTGGGATCTTCAGATGTCAAGATCCTCTATCTAGTGCTCATTACTTGCCTCAGCCTTTCAGACTTCAGAGTTGAGTACTGGACCTTTGCCACAAGCTGGACGAGGACCAACAGGCTCAGCAGGGTTTTGAATACAGAGCCCGCTTGGCAGCATATCCACACCATGGCAGGAAAGAAAAACCCAACCCTTATTATGTAAATAGCAATGTTGCTAATAAAACTAAACTGTATTTGTAATTTGTAAATATATGATAATATGTAGCGTTGTAGTTGAACGTATCCTGTTTGTCAACAAGAGTTTTGAATCATGCATGAGACATAATAGTATTTTCTAACTGTATTTCAGTACTCATTTTGTCTGTATATTGTATATAATGTGATGAATGCATATTGACACCTACTGGAAGATAGAGGTAACTTGAATCCTTGTTGTATCCTGGTTGTTACTCCTACAGAGGAAGATATGTGGGGCGTTGCTGCCCCCTGCTGTGCTCTTTGGAAAGGTGTAAATTGGAGTGGTCTCAGAGATTTGTATGCAAATGTTGTAAAGAATTCTCTATTGCTATAAGCTTACAGTACATACCACAATTAGCCCACTGTACATACAAATTGCCTGAATGATATGTACAGTTTGTAATATGTACAGTGATGACATTAGATTTCAACAGTTATTAAAATGGGATCTCATGTTAATATGCATTCATATTCATCCTTAAATGATTGTATAGCTAAAATGTATTGAATGATCTGTGTAGGTGTTGTCAGATTCATAGTCGATTTTATATATATATATATTCCAAATTTAACAAACCATAGATATAATGCTTGGCATAGAAATAAACCGAATTGTACATGCAGCCAAAGATGGTGATTTGTTTAAAAGGTTTTATAAGTGCTTATCGATGTACTATACTGGACTATTGATATATTTTAATAAATAGATTAATGCTAAATCTTTTTGACTCAATGTTGAATAAAATGTTAACCAGATGATTAGTTCTGCAACATAACTCTCCCAGTCATTTTGAGTTGTTTGTGTTTTCTCCTGCATGACTAAACGTATGCTGTACCCTTGCCAATAGATATTATTGTTGTCTTTCATCGTAGACTCGCTGCATAAAGAGGTCCATTTGACTGCCAGAAAGTTCCGGAATAAAGGCATTTTCATGAAACACAGCGTGAGTCAGTTATTGACTGACTGTGTGAAAAGAGAGCAACTCCAAGATAGCCAGGACTCGGGCCAATGTCCCCAGACACATTGGCTTCTGGTGTGGCTCTATGTACCACCAACAGTGACATGGGCCCCAGGACGCATTGTCCAGCCCATAGGGGACTATAGTACATGGTGTGACGGTACGTGGTTGGATACACTCCTGCACCGAACAAACTATAATTAGATTAGATTAAAATCTATTGTCATTATACAGGCACACGTACAGTACGAATGATGAATCGGTAACGAATCTGGTTGTCTACTGATACATTGTTTGTTTTATGCTACTGTAGGTAGAGTACACTGATATAAGTTTAAATATGACCTACAGCTGCATTGAAGTAGAGTGTAGCCCTTTCTGCCGTGGGGTTGATTGTCATTATACAGCACAAGTACAGTCCGACGGAAATAAGTTTGGCAACCAACCAGAGTGCAAATGTAACAGTAAAGTGTAATAGTAATATACAATGTACAGGAGATTAAACTGGGTATAAAATATATAAATGACTGAGTAATAGTTCTAATCAGATCATGCAGGGGTGTAGCTCCAGATTCTGGGCCCCATGAAAGAATGTATTTGTATAGTGAATGCGAGCGCGCGTAAGCGAAAAAAATGTTGGCAATTTTTTTATTGATGAAAACGCATAATATGGTTTTTACCTATACATTCGGATCAGCAGTTCAGCACCTGCACTGTTGGTGGGTGAGCCTAGTAAAGGATGTCGCATTGCGTTCATCTTCAATGAATGGACCAATGCAATAGTCTACCAAAGCCCCCCCTCTCTCTATATATATCTCACACACACACTTCAGAAACAAACATAGTATCAATGAGAGCATCAATAATACACCTGAGTGATGTCTAGTAAAAAAAAAAAAAAAAAAATGTTGGGCCCCCCCCCAGTGCTGGGCCCTTGGAATCATCCTAAGCTACCCCCCCCCCCCAGCTACGCCCCTCAGATGTATGTACAGAGTTGTAGTATTAATATGTACAGTGATACAGGTATAAAGACACTATGATAGTAAGTCATATGGCCAGCAGCATAACTTGTAAGAGTAGGTAAGGGCAGGGGTGTAAAGTACTTGAGTAATTGTACTTCATTAGAATACGTAAGTACTGTTTTGGGGGATTTGTACTTTACTCAAGTATTATTAGGTTTGTATACTTGTACTTTTACGCAATTAAATTTCAGAGAAAAAAACATACTTTGTACTCATTACATTTAAAATGCAGACCTACAAAGTACAAATCTCGCAGGTCCAACCATTTTAATTAGTATATTTGTTTCTCTGGCCGAACTAACAGTCACGTTATTAATCATGCGGCCGCACTTTATTTAAAAACAGCCAATCAAATCCCCATCAATGGAAAATTAACCTGCCCATACCCATGCTGATTGGTCCTTGTGCAAGACTAGAAAGCGGGGATCTTTGATTAAACAACTGCTATCAGAAGAATAGACAGTCCGAGTGACAAGCTATACAGAAGATGGCCACAAACGATAGTACGAGTGATGAAGAGGACGAAACAGAACATTTCATTTCCCCGGAATACTTTTTTTTTTTTACTTTAACTTTTTAGTACTTATATACATTTAAAAGTAGAAACGTTTTTTACTTTTACTCAAGTGTGTTTTTAGCTAGATACTCTGACTTTTACTTGAGTAAGATTTTGAGACGGTACTTAAGTATAATTTCTGGGTACTTTTTACCCATAAGGGATATGTACACATTGTACAGATATAGATATAGTATCTATCTACAGATGTGTAAAAAGGGTTATATGCAGGTAGGTACAGACAGATGTGGATAGATAGATGTAAATATCTATACAGTATACAGCATATAAAATTATGTGGTGTGGCATCTTTAATTCCTCTTGGCCATATATTGGCCGTTTATTTGTGATCTATTGTTGCAATTGCTGTACAGTGTAGTATTATATTGTCGTGATCTTCAATCTTCAAATCTTCAAATTACTTTATTTTCCTTTCGGAACTTTATTTGTGCAGTGGTTAAAATACAAACATACAGTCACAATACATAGACACTCATCACTATATAAAAAAACACCAACTACATTAAAACTACAGTACTTAAAGCATGATATATTAAAATCCATGTGGAGCAGTTATATGTGTATATAAATAATAAATAATAGTAGTACAGGTGATATATGTCCATCAGGTGGAAGGGGGAGTCTATTTTAAGTAGTCCAAAGTCCTTGGGGGGGGGCCTCCACCTAGGTGTTCAGCAGTCTGATGGAGGTTGGCACGAAGCTACCTAAGCCCCTTTTGTTTAATGATGTAATGGGTGTGAAGGGTGTGTGTGTTGTCCTCAACTATTTGGGAGGCCTTTTTAACTGTCTGTTTCTTGTGGATGCTGCTGAGTGGCTCCTGGTCCTTCCCAATGATCTTGCCGCTGATCTTAACGACCCTGTCGAGAGGTTTCCGGTTGATGGCACGCATCACTCCAAACCATGATGTTTTGGATTTTTCTATTTAGTAGAAAAAGAATTGTTGAATCAGTCTTCTTATCAGTTTTGGACTATGGTGATGTAATTTATAGGCATGCTGCGGCATCAACTCTTAAACCTCTGGATTCTGCATATCACTCAGCTATCAGATTTATAACTGGTGACAGATACTCACCATTGTGTCCTGTATAATAGGGTGGGTTGGCCTTCTCTAGCAGAAAGGCGCAACAAACACTGGTATTTATTTATTTTTAAAGCCCTTATTGGTAAACAACCTGTTTATATCTCCTCACTGTTAGATTGGAATATTGGAACCTATTCAACTCGATCGAATGACTGGATGGTTCTTAGGGTTCCTCAAATTTGTTCTGAGCTATAGGACAGTCATGGCACTTAGAGTGGATGTTATCTGTGTTGGTCTTGAAGGTGAGCTTATGGTCGATGGTAGTGCCAAGATATTTGTACTCCTCAACACGCTCTATTTTCTGGCCATTTATCTCCAGAGCCGGGGGAGTTGTGGGGTCACGCCTGAAGTCCACCAGCAGTTCCTTCGTTTTGCTGGGGTTTAGGTCTAGGAAGTTATTCTTACACCACTCTGCGAACCTGTTCATTTCTCCAATGATGCGGTCATTGGAGTTGGTGGTGTCAACGATGACTGTGTCATCAGAGTATTTGATGAAGAGCATCTCAGGGTCTGAGCTGCTACAGTCGTCGGTGTACAGAGTGAACAGGACGCGTCTATGCCTTCTACAACGCTGTTCGGTTTCCGGGTTCCTCTGATTGGCCACTAAGCCCATGTGACCCTACGCTAGCACGCCCCCCTTATCGCCGGCAGTTATCGCTTACGCATGCGCATGAGCCGCGACAAGCCCCTTCAGTGACAGAGCTCTCATATTTGCGAATGCATAAACTATATCTTAAATTATGGTGTCTAATATGGCCGTCGCTTATCAATGACTTGTTTTGTTTACATCAGGGTGAACGCTGTTGCATTCGCAAATATGAGAGCCAGCAATACGCAGCTCCAGTTAACCTAATTTATACCGTAATGAATCATTAAAAAAATATACCGTTAACGGTAGGTTATGTAGATAACCTAGTTATATTAGTATTGGCTGAGCGTTCCGCTCTGAGCCGTATGAGATATTCTATATTCTATGATACCTATTGTATCCCCTTACGAACAAAAAATACATGCACCACACCTGTATGGGGCTCCGCCCCCATGGCGGCACCGCCCATATAGCAGTGACGATAGTCACCACACACCCTTCCTCGCCAATAACCCGTCCCAGGAAAAAGATTCCTCAAGAGGGAACTCAGGGCCGCGCAGGGCCGCGCAGGGCCGCGCAGGGCCGCACAGATCTACATAACCTACCGTTATATGCCGTATTTGCTATCGCGTTCCGCTCTGAGCCGTATGAGATATGGGGAAGAGCGGACGCGAAGCCCGACAAATGTACCCCCTGAGGACCCGTAAGCCCACATCAAGGGGTGCAGGGAGCCCTGTCACCCCATCCTCCCTAATGAAGGGGGGGCGCAGTCAACTCCACCTGAATGCGAACAAGAGGGAAACTAGAACCCCTTGAACACACCGTACAGGCGGAACCACGTGTGACTCAACACAATGTGGCCCATACCCATACACTCCTGCTACCCGACCAAAGGACGGGAAGCAGGAAAGGCCACAGACCCCAGAACCGCCTGGGAGACAGAACCCCCGGTCATGTCCATGAGGAAAAACCTTACAAAGGAGCCCGGGGAGGACCATGAAGCTGCAGCACAGATGGCCTCCACCGAGGCCCCACCCAGGAGAGCGGCAGAGGCAGCCACCCCACGAGTGGAGTGCGCCCTGACGCCCCCAGGGGGATCCTGCCCAGCCAACGTGTAGCAGAGGGTAACACCCTCGCACAACCAATGGGACAGGCGCTGCTCCGACAGTGCCTTACCAGCACGAGCCCCACCGTAACAGACAAAAAGCTGGTCGGTAACCCTGAAATCCTGAGTACGGCTGAGGTAAATCCCCAAGCACGGACTGGACATGACAGGTGAAGGCCCGCAACTAACTCACTAGTGTGAGGAGGAGGACGAAACGCCTGAACCACAATATCCCGGGAGCGGAAGGAACTCCGGATATTCTTAGGCACGAAAGCAGGATTAGGTCGCAGAGTGACACCGCAATCGGTCCGAAAAGACAGGCACTCTGGACGTACCGAGAGAGCACAGAGCTCACCTACGCGTTTAGCAGAAGTGACAGCCAGAAGGAACGCGGTCTTGAAGGACAGCTGTCCCAACGGCGCCTGCTCGAGCGGCTCAAACGGGACCAAGGACAACCGACCGAAGACCAATTGAAGATCCCAAGTCGGAGCCAAGGAGCGTTGCACCGGCTTAACGCGTCGAGCGCCAAGCAGGAAACGCTTCACAAGAGGGTGGCTGAACAAGACATCCCCTCAAACCCCTCATGATAGGAGGATATAGCTGCTGCATATACCCTCACCGTCGAAGCCGACAGTCTATCAAGGAGAGACTGGAGGTAACCAAGGACAGCATCCAGGGGGCAGGAGACTGAGTCCCGGCCCCCCGCCTTACACCACACTTGGAACATACGTCATCTGCCCGCGTAAGCGCGACAGTGGAGGGAGCATGCGCATTCCAGATGGTAACACCATCAGGATCAAGAACCTGCGCCCCTCAACGTACCCGTCCCAACAACTGACCTAACAGATGTATGGGGAAGAATCCCTGGCGGCACGGCATCGGTCCCAGACCTGCCTGGCCATGTCCAGACGCAATCCTCACCCGTCAGGATGAGGGCCGCCCCGCGACAGTACACCTGCACCCACATTCTCCCTGCCGGGGATGTGGGGAGCCCTCAGGCCGCGCAGATGGAGGACGCCCATAGCCAGCCGCCCGCCGCCTGGTGCAGACAGGGGGAGCGTACTCCTCCCTGTCTGTCGATACACGACACTGACGTCGTATCGTCCGTCCTGATCAACACCATTTGTGGACCAGAAGGACCGCTTCCAACACCAACACACTGAACGTAGCGCAGACCGGGCAGCATGGTTTGCCAGCTGCCCCCTACTGCGTTGGCCCGACGCATCACCAGCGAGGGAGGCGTCGGTGAAAACGCGACGTGAGACAGCGCCGTAACCGTCCTAGGACGGAACCTCCCGAGCGTGTTGACAACACGCTCTGAGATGGATGCCCATAGCCCTCCAACCGTTGACTGGGAAGAGGAATACTCTACATCCAGTCTACAGCAACCCCAGGCTGGTAGAGACCTGCCTGGTACGAGACCTGACGATCCACCTTGACCGCGAAGGACCAGAACGTCATCAGGGCAGAACACTCCGTAACCCCGGACGACGCAGAGGCCCCAGTGCGGCCTCCACGCACTTGGTGAAGATGCGGGGAGCCAGAGAAAACCGAACGGCAGCCTCTGGTACTCATACGCTAACCCTGCAAAGGAAGCGTAGGTAAGCCCTAGGATGGAAGATCGGGGATGCGCATACGCATCCTACAGGTCTATGGAGGAGAACCAGACCCCCAAAAACCAGACCCCCAAAAATCGCTACTTTACATCAGGGTGAACGCTGTTACTGTACGCTGCCACCACCCACTTCAATGACAGAGCTCTCATATTTGCGAATGCATAAACTATATCTTAAATTATGGCTATGTGTCTAATATGGCCGTGACAGTCACTTATCAATTGACAGAGCTCTCATATTTGCGAATGCAACAGCGTTCCCCCTGATGTAAACAAAACAAGTCATTGATAAGCGACGGCCATATTAGACACATAGCCATAATTTAAGATATAATTTATGCATTCGCAAATATGAGAGCTCTGTCATTGAAGTGGGTGGTGGCAGCGTACAGTAACAGCGTTCACCCTGATGTAAAGTAGCGATTTTTTATTGGTTTGTCATGACAAACCAATTACATAATCCAACATATGTGTAAAGAAACAACATATTCCAGCCATATTAGACACATAGCCATAATTTAAGATATAGTTTATGCATTCACAAATATGAGAACTCTGTCATTGAAGGGGCTTGTCGCGGCTCATGCGCGGGCGTAAGCGATAACTAGCGGCGATGAGGGGTGTAACTGAGGGGTTACAAAACCCTGACTGTATTAAAGATTGTGATAGATTAAACCACTACTACATGTACTTATTATTACTTGCCAGATAGTACAGCTAATTATGGCAGACACTCAGAATAGACGGCACGGTGACAAGGAAATATCATTTATAGTATTTATTATTATGCAGCAATATACAAAATGGGAATTAATTGGTCGCGCTTTTATGGCGAAGAATATGATAAAGTCAGTGAGTAGCAAAGTCAGTTGGAATGAACAATTCCTAAGCTGGGTATACTAGATCAAACACCGCCTGGCGTGGGATGGCAATATAGGGGGGCAAACGAGGGTACCGCTGGAGACAGGGGATATCCTCCCAGAGTGGTAAGCTCTGGAGGAAGGAAGAAGGTTCGGATACTCAGTCTGTTGTGGTATAATATGTCCTCATGTAAATATATCCCCCTCCCCTGTGTCCCCAAACCTGTACCCCCCCCCCCCCATCTGACCTATCAAATGGGACCACACACCCCCTTTGTTGAACTATAAAGGGCTCTTCCCGACCACAATAGAGGCTTCTTACCTGGGTAATTTCAGCTGATCACCTGGGGCGAGAGCCTCAGCCATTCTCTCTATGTATTCTATCTGTTTGGTTAATAAACCTTGTTATTGTCCAAGCCTCGGTTGACTGAGACATTCTTCATCAGGATATCCACAAATATCCCACAATTGGCGTCTACGAACTTGTGACGGACTTTTTGCGTCCTCCCGGCGTGCTGTATCATTCAACTATACAGAGAAAAGTGAGTATAATAGGATGGTCGACAAAATGTATGGAAGGAATTAAAATCTTCCCGCTTTTCTCTGTGCCAGGTGAATATTACAGAATGTTGTCCAATATTGAGATCATGGCTGAGTAGAATAATGTGCATTAATATATCTGATCTGTATTGAGAATCGTTACCAGGGCGCGCATGCACCTGGGTCCTTTATCAGGCGGTTCTGAGAGGATGGGTTATAGTGCTATTCCCAAAAGTTTAGGCACAAAGGTTGAGGTGCTATTCCTGGTCGAGTCGGAGCCGACCGAAAGCTAAGGCACACACAGGTTGTTGGATTGCTACCCCTAGTCTAGCTGATGCAGACTAAAAATATAGGCAACAAAATAGATACGTGAGCTTATTATGATGTGATATCCTTGGAAAACGCTACTCTGTTAAAAACGTTCTGTGATTCCTTTGCAAAGAGGCGGGAAGTAGGACCGAGAAGCGGATAGAATCATAATTAGAAATTACCAGAGTAGCGTCATAATATTCATTGTTTCAACCTCAAACTAAGCCCACAATCTCATTCCTGAAAACGATGTATTTTGGATTAAATTAACCAATTGATCAATACAGATAGCGGGAAGATGATCACGCGATGTCCTATATAGTACATGATTACGCGATGTCCCGAGAGTACGTGAATGTACATTAAACGGGACATCAGTCGCGGAAAGTACATTAAACAGGACATTAATCGCGAGTTCAAGAGACCGAGAGTGTGATTAAAAGGTATATATAATCTAATATATCGCTGGTAAATTTCGAAGTCAGGTTCGGTCGTTATGATTTTAATAACGATGTGTAGTTATATATCAAGGGTATAAATGCCTTGTCGCAACAGATGTTGGAACAATACAGATGCTGGCCGACTAAACGAACAAGCGATCCAATACAGTCAGACATACACACACGTTAACTTATATGTATTATTGTTTGTTTGTCTGTTTAAGTCTCGTTTGTATGTGCACAAGTATTATAGGACCCGTCGCGTTGCTTTATTGAGTCAAGAACCGACTACGGATAGCGCGACGAGCATTGAGAGAAGAGTTACCGTTATACAAAGAATAACATTGAAGTGCAGTTCACGAGAACAAACTAGGATAGTAATTTCCGGATTCCGCAGAACACCGGCCCACGGGAACGGCCATTTGGGGAAGGATAGTTTTATCGTTTCAGTTTGTTTACGTTTCACATATGCACAGGCGCGTTCATTCGGTAACAAAACGCTGGTATAGGAATTCCAGGCTATTGAGAGCTCGTTGGAAAAATACTGTATGAATTGCAAAGCGTTATTTCCGAGGCGAATGAGAACGCACGAACGTCGCATGGAGCGATGACGTCACGCTATGCGCGCCGTGAAGTTATTATTTTATATTAAACTATCCATAAGCGAACGTAAAGTGTAATGTGCCCAAGGCCAAGGGTGCGTGAAATCCACGTGTAGTATATGTTTTATTTGTATATGTATGTGCGCGCTGCCATTGGAAAATGTTGAGTTGCAGTGACGAGATGCAGGTTGCACCATCCCAGACCACCGGAGAAACGAACCGAACATTGCAGCTTTCCCCGGTGAGTATGAGAATCATAAATATAGATGCTTTGATTGATTGATTGAAAACTTTATTAACAGATTGCAGAATGGGTACAATACAGTACAGCTCAATACACACAATTGTTAAGGGGATGCAGACCAGAGAGAGACTTTAGTCTTGTTTACATCAGGGTCCCCCATTTTCAATACCAGATTTGTTTACATCAGGGTCCCCCATTTTCTATTTATCAGGACATATTATGACATACATGACATACAGATAGTCAGTACTGCTACATCTGTACATTTATGACATACCAGATTTGCAAATTCAGTACTGTTTGTGGTACACAACTATCATCTCAGTTACAGTAAATTACAACTATCTCAGATCACTTGAGTGTTTATGTTGCTTTAATTTACACATTATAAGTCACATAAAGCTAATTACAATGTCTGTTTCAGAATTATAATACATCTGTGGGCGTACCTTGTAGTCCACATAAACAGCGTTAGATTAGACTTTATAAGCTTTCAATGTTAAAAAACTTGGGCACAAACAACATAGATCATGTTTAAAAGTAAGATGTTTAGGTTATATTCACTTAAGTTAATGTGTTTATCTAAAGAACCAATGAAAGATAACTAACCCTTTCCATTGTAAGACATTTTTAAACATGATTCAAAATGTGTGGGTCCACATTCATATGCTTGTGTACATATGCGATATGATTGATAAATGATAACACTATCATTACATCCAAGAACGGGATGGATGAGATCTAGCTAATGTTTGTTGAGCACACAGACAGTCAAAGAGGATTCACCCAGGTTTTAGAAAAGAGTGGAAAATTAACATGTGTTTGTATTTACAGATCTGGCTCTGAGGCGAGATGCAAAACAGTGAATGACTACACCCAAATTGTATCACAAAAGACAGAAAATCCAACAATTTGCATGTCAACCGAGAGACAGTGCAGAGCTGAGAGACAATCGATTGACCATTTGGAACAAATCTACATCCAAAACACCCACATGTAAATTTCTTCAGAGTGGGCACTTGGGAGACAAAGCAATGCAAATGCCTGCACTCGTGACCACAGACTTGATGAACTCACCTAGCGGTGGATGGCAACAGAGAACCACTTAATTAACATGAATTAGACACCGGTGATGAATTTGCAGTTATGAAAATCTACCTAACTCCCATACTAACAATAACTAACCAGTCGTTTTCATCATCTCTTTTCAAAAGACACATGAATTAGAGAAGTGCCCGAGATGAAAGATTAATGATGAAAACAACTACTTACAATCCCCTCCTTCTATTCTCTGTTCATAACCAATAACATGCATGACTTTCCTTAGACTATTCTTTTAACAACTAATACTCTCCATGATTGCAAAATTATCAACCACCAAAATTGCAGCACAATTATCTAAATGTACAAGATATCAACAACATTGATCATTTAGCTGACACTTTTATCCAAAGCGACTCACAGGTTCTGTACGACAGGACATCAGGCAAGGCACACCTCTATCAGCTGAGTAACAATGGTCATCAAAGTGTTGAGTGCTACAGTGTAGATTAGTTTATTAGGACAAATGCATGACAGTAAGGTTAGTTAAAACGTAGATGACAAAACAAATGATTGTTTTTCATGCAAAAAAAATTAACTGGCTACCTAGATTTTATGTTTTTTCCCCATGCTATGCTATGATGAGCCATACTGAGATGTGAAAAACGCCAGAGAAGTCGTGGCGAGGTAAGTATCCTGAGGCACACCCAACGCATCCTGAGGTAAGATCAACTTCAATTTAACACCACAGACTATTTTATCTGATTCAAGACTTTGGCCATTCATTTACAAATTTTATTTAAAGTGTAATGCTGGAAGATCTAGTTAGATACAAGATCTGATAAAATTGTAGTGAATGTGACCTTCTTGACGTAAGGAATCACTGCTAATGCAATTGGCTTGCATTTCCTATTGTCAATTAAGTGATTTTATTTAAAATGAATTGAATTAATCCCAAAATGATTTTCCACTTTAGCAGAAAGGCGTTGAATCATTTATGTGAGGAGTTTTCTAAGGCAGTGTTTATCACCCTCAGATCACGAATTGGTGAGAGGACAGGACGAGTGAGACGATGCGCGACCTGAACCACGAAGCTGCGGACACAACCAATGACGATTCGGACAATAAGAAGAGATCTAAAGACGATAAAGGGCGAGAATGTCTCCTTCACTATCGCAGCAAGCGGGCAGCCAGAGAGACGGTATAGGATTACTAATGCTTTCACCAGCCAAGAAATAGGCCTGTCGCAGTACACCTACCCCATCGCCAAGCTGATGGATAAATATGTGCACCTGCGTCAACTACCTATCCCGCTCATAGACGGTGCCACCCCGACCCTGCTGATAGGCTCCGACCATGCAGACCTCATAGTCCCGATAGACCGGGTCCACACAGGGCCCAGAGGCTGTCCTGCAGCAGTCGAGACCCGCCTAGGATGGACATTACAAGGCCCCCTCGCTAAGTCTCTTAACCGAACAGCAGCCACTAGCTGCCTCCACTCCAGAGTGACAGAAGAAGACACCACCCTCCTACAGCATGTCGAGAGGCTATGGACACTAGAGACAATGCCCTTTAAGAACGAAAAGAAAGACATTCGTTCTAAGGAAGACATTTACGCCATAGCACTCCTCGAGCAAGGGACAAAGAGAGTCAAAGTCAACGGAGTGATGAGATACGCAACTCCACTCTTGAGGCGAGAGGGTATGCCCACCTTCCACGCCCCAAAAGAAGCGACGGAGCGGTATCTATTGAACACAGAGCGGCACCTAGCCAGAGACCCCGCTCAAGAGACTGTGTACCGCGCTGAGATTAACAAGCTAATCACAGCGGGACACATAAAGAAAATTGACAACCAGAGGCGACGACAACAACCGTGAGAGAACCATCCAACCCAGCCCACAGACATCCCCAAGAAAGTGGAGCAGGGGACCACGAAGGAGACTGACCAAGGAGACACTGACGAAGAGGAGATCAACCTTTTGACAGCCTCCACCCCGGCACTGCAGACCAAACCCATCACCTGCAAACGGGAACTGAAGTCCCCGACCATCAAGGTGGATTCCCATGACAAGATTGTCATCCGTGTGAGAAAGAGCGTCCTACTGACTAGCCACTACACCGGCGGGCCCTCGCCCTCCATCAAGTGGTACCGCAATGACGAGGAGAGGACAGCGAAACCAGCACAACACATTCAAAAACGCCCTGACCACCATGTCTCTGGGCCTGATGGGGGCCAAGCGTGACCAAGTGGCAGACATGTGGTGGTGATGGAGAGCAGCGCAGACAAGTGACCCTTGACAGGGAATGGACGGCGACCAGTGAATATTCCCGACTGCATCGTCAAGAAGAGACACATAGCAAATGAGACATGTGGACCAAGAGACTTCTGAATACACATGGTCCAAAAATGTTATGTATGTATTTACTTTTTACTGTCTTACTGCCACACGACAGGCTCACATAAACATCAACTGAATGTACGATACGTTCAACACACAGCAGGTCACACAGAAGGACACATCCCCGACCGAGAACAGATGATCAACACTTCACAGCAACTGTCAGATTCACAAACAAGAACTGTAATTTTATAATGACAATGAGAAATGATCACAGAGTCACATTGCAAAATGGTATTGTTAAACAGGGCAGAACCAGTTGGATTGTTCCAAGACACCAAGTTTGTTTTGACCACAGAACAATGCATAACGATTATCATAATCACCTTTTATATTAACCACTAGGTTAACGGTTTTCAATTTTATTTTGACACATTAGCCACTAAGGTAATGTCTATTGTATGTATTTATTTAATTTTTATGTGTTACTGTTTGGCCCTGCCACACGACCGACAGAGAACACCTTGTCAACAACGACGCAACATCATTCAGATTAATACCTTCACAAGAAGGAAACTTTTCACACAATTGTATGTATCTGCAAAACGATGAACTAGGGATGTGATGAAAAGAAATCAATGAGAAAGCATTAACAATGGTTAGTAATAATGAGCTAAAATGTATTGCTGAAGGAAGAAGTGACCACATGATCACATTACATCACATTTGAATTACTTAGGTTACAAAATTGTATTGTCAGACAAGAAAGAATCAGTTGTTTTATTCTCTCATAGAAGAGGACATGTAACGTTGTTTTGCACCTATATGGTGAACCATTGATAGTATATGCACTAGAATTACATACAGAAGCGATGCATAAGACGTTTTATCTCCTCATTTATAGAGAAGAAATGGAGAAAATTGCCTGATTCTAAGTAAAGACCAACAAAGCTGAGGCAATCACTGATGAAAGTGACACTCAAACTCAGATTAAATACAACTGGATCCTAAGTAATTTCATCAAGAATCATCACAAAATATGCAAAAATATATATATATATTTGTGAACAGTTTCCCATAAGCAATCATGTTAGTTTTATTAACCACCAGGTTAACGGTTGTTAAAATGTTTTTGTACACATTAGCCTTATGTGTAAATCCTATTCCTAATAATTATGCAAACAATTTTGTTTTTTCACCCTGTGCACTCTGACCACACAGACAGTGCATGTATTTAATTGGTTTATTACGATGCCTGTATGCACAAACGATCACATTAGCTCCCCAGAGTCACGACATGAACGACTGAAGGTATGCCAAGATATTTGCACAGCGATAGCTTCAAATGATTATGTTAATTGTTGTTTGATATCAGAGATGAGGACCACTCATTGATATAGGTATTTTGAGCGATTAATAAAAGAAAAGGGTGATATCTAGTCCCACATCTCTGATATCAAAATAACACAGACCGCAGTCCAGTCGATCATGTCATGAATCATGTATGTAAATAATTCTATTAATCATGTATGTAAATAATTCTATTTTAAACTATTATCCCCACTTTTACCTGTTCCAAACAATCCTGGTATATTATACATTAATCTCACCCACATTATAAGAAAGAAAAGTGAGTATTGTGGTATAATATGTCCTCATGTAAATATATCCCCCTCCCCTGTGTCCCCAAACCTGTACCCCCCCCCCCCCCATCTGACCTATCAAATGGGACCACACACCCCCTTTGTTGAACTATAAAGGGCTCTTCCCGACCACAATAGAGGCTTCTTACCTGGGTAATTTCAGCTGATCACCTGGGGCGAGAGCCTCAGCCATTCTCTCTATGTATTCTATCTGTTTGGTTAATAAACCTTGTTATTGTCCAAGCCTCGGTTGACTGAGACATTCTTCATCAGGATATCCACAAATATCCCACACTGTTCACTTGAAGAAAAGGGGTTCTCATATGGATCCGGTCCTTATAATCCAAGTGCTCAGTAGCAAGGTAATAGCTGTAATCCAATGCTCGATAGCAATGATGATAGCCAGCCAGCTTCGGTCCTCGAAGCTAGCCCGAGGTAAGATCTTCAAGGTAGTTAATCCAAACGACAGTGGGTATTAACGATGCTCTTCTCCACGGTAGTACGTTCCACAATCACTATAATCCAACCAATACTGGTTCTATGATATCGCCGCTGTAGGTTCCAATATGCACATGTCCAGTAGTTCTGCGACTAGGCCCTCCTCGTGTGCTGGCACTAATTACTAAGTCCACACACACTTGCTAAGGTTTTACACTAGTTACTACACGAACGAACTGCTTGTTAATGCTGCACACCGAACGAACTGCTGTAATACGATTCACACTAAATGACGACTCTTTACTTCACATTAAGCTAGGTCGAACTTGACGTTACTGCATTAGATCTGACACTTTTACTTGTTCACTTCACAAACTCTAAGGACGAACTGCTTCACCGTTGTACTGATGAACTGCTACTGTTTGCGCCTTCCACAATATATACTTAGAGGGCTTTCTAGTGCGCAACCGAACCACTTGCCAGGAATCAATGCGCCCGCTACGGGCATGTCCGAACTTGTCTAAACACGTCTTTGAACCTGACTGAGGGCGAGACTGCCTGGCGCCGCCAACGTTAAGGGCATTATCCAATGAGGAGAGCGAATGATGCTAGGATTCAAAGAGGCTTAAAGGGATATAGCTTATATATATAAATAATATACAAGTTATATAAAACAATAAAACGTAGATTCTCAATGTTAATCTGGCCCTTCACAACAGCCGCCTCCTAATTAGTCCGCACCTAAATAGTTAAGGGAGCACAGATTAATATTAGGGTCCAGTCAACTTCTCCATACTTGTTGTGAGGAGTAGGGCAATCTACAAAGTCAGTGGGTCATGGTCGTCGTCAGGGGAGTCAGGGATCTCCGGCAACTCTATCAACTTCGCCACAGGTCGGGTGTAAGTCCGCCCTTGGACTATGATGTCTGCCGCTCTGACCTTCCCATCGGCACCAGTAATCACTCTGCTCACGCGGCCGGCCGGCCACGTAGCTCGGGGTAGTGACTGGTCTATTATCATGACGACTGTGTCCACCTTCAGGTTGTCCCTGTCCTTTACCCACTTCTGACGGGCTGGAAGGGATGGTAGGTAGCTTAGGAGGAAGCGGGCCCAAGACTGGTCGATCTGTGCTTGGTTGTGTCTCCACATCCTCCGTCCGTTCCTCTCGTTCTGTCTGTACACCGTCTGAGGAGGGGCCGGGTCCGGCCGCCCCATCAAGAGGTAGTTTGGGGTACTGGGTTCGAGGTCAGCTACGTCGCTTGGAGCGTAGCTGAGGGGGGTGGAGTTCGGAACTCCCTCTTCTTGAGCCCACGGTTCTCTCATGGTCATCTTCGTCCACTTCAAGAGTGGGGTTGCGTGTCGGAACACTCCGTCGACCTTGACTCTCGTAGTCTTTGGCTCTAGTAGAGCTATGGCGTACTTGTCCTCCTTGGAGCGAACGAGTTTACATTCGGCCTTGAATGGCATCGAGTCTAATGTCCATAGTCTCTCGACGTGCTGCAAGAGGGTAGTGTCTGTGTCGCTCACCTTTGTGTAAAGGCAGCGTGTGGACGTTGGTTGGCTGGCAGGCCCGGAGAGAGGGCCTTGGAGCGTCCAGCCCAGGCGGGTCTTGACCGCGGCTGGGCAGCCTCTGGGTCCGATGCGGACCGCGTCCGTTGGGACGATGAGGTCTGCGTGGTCGGAGCCTATGAGCAGGGTCGGTGTGGCGCCGTCGATGAGTGGTATAGGCAGTCGGCGTAGGTGCGCGTACTTCTCCATCAGCTGTGGGATGGGGTAGTCATAGCGTGACAGACCTATGTCGTGGCTTGTAAATGCCTTGGTGATGCTGTACCGCTTCTCGGGCTGCTCGACCGCTGCTATTGTGAATGAAATGTTTTCACCCTTTATTGTTTTTAGGTCTCGCTGAATAGTACGGATTGTCATTGTTTCCTCGGTACCCCGCAGGCCCAACTGGGCTGCGGCGGAAGCGAGGAGGAGAGTCTTTTCTGACCCGTCGTCGAGGACGGCGTAAGTGTCCAGGACCTTGTCCTCGTAGCTCAGGAGCACTCTGACCACCTTGATGAGTACTCTGGGGCTCCCACTATACACGGGGTCGATGTGGAGCACTTCTGTTGGTGAGTTGCCTTGTAGGGCTAATCTCCGCTTGGGGGCCTCGCACAGTGATTCACGGTAAGTGGCGTCTGGGGGGTCAGCCTCAATCCACTGGTCCATTTCGGCGATGGTCAGTCCCTTGAACGCGTCGCACTGTGCCAGCCAGTGTCCTCAGTGGCAGTAGTAACATGCGATCTTCCATTCCTCTTTGGCGGGGGGGTTGTGACTCTTCTGTGTCAGATAGATATTACATTCCTCTGTGGCGGGGGCGTTGTGACTCGTCTGTGGTGACACCGACTCAGCCTGGTACATCACCGTGATGGGCCTACTTTGGTTTCCTGGTGGGCGTTTATTGCTCTCGTGCAGTACTTCCAGGTGGGCGCCGTCACACTTGCCACACCGCTTCTTAAGGCGGCATTCTGCTGCCATGTGACCGTGCGTGCAGCGGAAGCAGCGGCGGTTATCCTTAAGCCACTGACTTATTTCGGCTGTAGTCAGTCCTTTGAAGGCGTCGCATTGTGACAGCCAGTGTTCACTGTCGCAGTACTGACAGGCAGCCTTCCATTTGTCCTTGGCGTGGGGGTTAGGGCTCGTCTGCCGTGACACCGCCTCGGCCTGGTGCATCACGGTGACGGACCGGCGGTTGTCGTTGAACCTTCTCGGTCTATCTTTAGGGTTAGAGCCACCCCACGTGAACGTGTCTATTCGTAGACTGCTGACCTCCCTGGCTAGGAAGTCAGCAAGGTCTAGGAGGGATGGTTCTGGGCCGTGGGGGCCACGGTGGTCTCTCTGCCGCCGAAAGCGCTCTTGACGGGCTGAGGGGAGCTTCTCCAGTATCTGCTCCACGTTGGAATTGGCATATAGTTCATATCTCCCCTTCTCCTTCTGTGACCCGAGCATCCCTACCAGGGATTGTACCTTGATAGCTAGGTCATCTAGGGCTCTATTGTCTTTAGCTGGGGGGAGGCGGTCGATCTCCCGTATTTCTTGAATTACATAATCCCATATGCGTCCATAGCGCGCGTCGAGGGCCACCAGAGCATCAGAATAGTGGGTTCTTGAGTTCGAATATGCCAGCGCTATGTTATGCGCTCTGGGTACTTTAAGGTGCTTGAGGAGGATGGCATATTTATAGGACTCGTCATGTACCTCGGACATAATAGTCTCTAAACACATGCGTAGTTCAGTATACTGTGCTCTGTCCTCACGCGTAAAGTCTGGGAATGTGGGTGTCCCAATGTAAGATGCCATGGATGGCTGTGACACCGATGCGCGTAGGGGGAGAGGCCTCCTTGGCGAGTCTCCCCGTACGTGGGGTCGTGGGTCAGTGCTGGGTGGGAACCAGAGGCCGGGCCCCCAGGTACTGCTCCTTGGTGCTGACTGTTGATTAAACTCACCCCTGGGTTGGGTCGGGGGCTCGTAACGCAGCGTCTCGGGGCTGAGGTCGGGGCTGTACTGTGCCTCCTGGTCCGAAATAGGTTCGTGCTGGGGGGCTTGAGGTTCTCCCTCGTCCTCCGCTAGGCCTTGAAGTTTCTTAGTCAGTTTCTCGGCGACGTAGGCGGGATCTTCCCGTTGGCTGGGTCCCGTATAGATTTGTCGGGGAGGGGTATGTGCCCTCGACCCGTGCCGTGATGATCTCCGGGAGCTCCGGGTGGAGGAGTGGGGAGTCGCCCTCTGGAGCAATTGCTCCATCATCTGCGCCTGCAGCCGGTCTCTTTCCATCTCGCGCTGTGCATTGGCGGCGTCGCGCTGTGCATTGGCGGCGTCGCGCTGTGCATCGCGTTGCGCGTTGGCGGTGTCTCGCTGCATGTTTTCTTCAGCCTGGAGGCGCCTCTCTTCCACTCGGATGTGTTCGCGCTCGCTCTATTGTTGCGCTTGGAGACGTTCTCTTTCCACTGCAGAATGTTCGCGCTCACTCTGTTGTTGCGCTTGGAGACGGTCGCGCTCACCCTGGATGCGGTCTCTTTCGGTTGAAGCTGTCAGCGTGGCGATCAGGGCTTGCGCTAGTCTCTGGTCGGCCTCGCTTGGGGATGATGCTGATGAGGGTGATCTGGAGTTGACAGGACTTGGCGTTGACCTGTTCTCTTTACGCGCTCCGAGGTCCATCTCGAGGGTGCTGCTTCTTCTCTTCTCCCGCGCTCCGAGGTCCATCTCTGAGACGCGGTACTCTTCTCTTTGGTGCGCGCTGAGGTCTATCTCGGGTGCGCGCTCTTCATCCTCTTGCGCTCCGAGGTCCATCTCGGGTGCGCTTTCTTTATCCTCTGGCGCGCCGAGGTCCATCTCGGTGGCGCTGTGGTCGTTGGGCATAGTCAAGTCATGTCCCGCTTGTACCCCCCGTGAGCTAAGTCGGTTTCGCTTAAACCCGCTTGGGTCTCTACTTGTGGGGCCGACAAGTCGATAAGGTTGGGCATACTTAAGCTATTAGTTTTATCCGTGCTTAACGTCTTTTTAGATAAGCTAGGAGGTAGAACGACAACGTAGTCCTCCAGGTGTGGAGGGGGCTGACGTGGGCGCTTAGTGCGCTCTAGTTTGGGAGAGCCGTTTGGAGAGTGTCCGCCGCTGGCCATATTACTATTAATATGATTAAGATTACTGATACGCTCCGGCTCGAAGGACCAATTGTAACTGAGGGGTTACAAAACCCTGACTGTATTAAAGATTGTGATAGATTAAACCACTACTACATGTACTTATTATTACTTGCCAGACAGTACAGCTAATTATGGCAGACACTCAGAATAGACGGCACGGTGACAAGGAAATATCATTTATAGTATTTATTATTATGCAGCAATATACAAAATGGGAATTAATTGGTCGCGCTTTTATGGCGAAGAATATGATAAAGTCAGTGAGTAGCAAAGTCAGTTGGAATGAACAATTCCTAAGCTGGGTATACTAGACCAAATGCCGCCTGGCGTGGGATGGCAATATAGGGGGGCAAACGAGGGTACCGCTGGAGACAGGGGATATCCTCCCAGAGTGGTAAGCTCTGGAGGAAGGAAGAAGGTTCGGATACTCAGTCTGTTCACTTGAAGAAAAGGGGTTCTCATATGGATCCGGTCCTTATAATCCAAGTGCTCAGTAGCAAGGTAATAGCTGTAATCCAATGCTCGATAGCAATGATGATAGCCAGCCAGCTTCGGTCCTCGAAGCTAGCCCGAGGTAAGATCTTCAAGGTAGTTAATCCAAACGACAGTGGGTATTAATGATGCTCTTCTCCACGGTAGTACGTTCCACAATCACTATAATCCAACCAATACTGGTTCTATGATATCGCCGCTGTAGGTTCCAATATGCACATGTCCAGTAGTTCTGCGACTAGGCCCTCCTCGTGTGCTGGCACTAATAACTAAGTCCACACACACTTGCTAAGGTTTTACACTAGTTACTACACGAACGAACTGCTTGTTAATGCTGCACACCGAACGAACTGCTGTAATACGATTCACACTAAATGACGACTCTTTACTTCACATTAAGCTAGGTCGAACTTGACGTTACTGCATTAGATCTGACACTTTTACTTGTTCACTTCACGAACTCTAAGGACGAACTGCTTCACTGTTGTACTGATGAACTGCTACTGTTTGCGCCTTCCACAATATATACTTAGAGGGCTTTCTAGTGCGCAACCGAACCACTTGCCAGGAATCAATGCGCCCGCTACGGGCATGTCCGAACTTGTCTAAACACGTCTTTGAACCTGACTGAGGGCGAGACTGCCTGGCGCCGCCAACGTTAAGGGCATTATCCAATGAGGAGAGCGAATGATGCTAGGATTCAAAGAGGCTTAAAGGGATATAGCTTATATATATAAATAATATACAAGTTATATAAAACAATAAAACGTAGATTCTAAACCGCAAACCGACACCAAAACCTGTGTTTAACTCAAAATACTACTCTAACAAGGAATTACTGGTACAAACTAAAGAACAAAGAATGAGAGAACGTGACAAGTCTCTGCTTCCACACTATTCTCCAGCCACAGTCAGGCTGCATGTGTGACTGAGAAACTAGCTTTAAGCTGCCAGGCATGTTTCCAATCAGCAGCAATCAGCTAATTAGCAGCCATCACCTGCCTGCAGTGACACAGGAGTAATCAAGCTCATGGTACATAACACCTCCCCCACCAAAATGGTTGCCCAAGAGGCAACCACTACACACCAAATCAATCAATCAATCAATCAAATTTATTTATAAAGCACATTTCACATGACGCGTGTCAACCAAAGTGCTGTACAGAGGGTAAATACACAAGATACATATAGACAACAATCACACTCTGTTTTATGGGAGGGCACACAGGCAAACACATAGAAAAACAGGGCATGAGTCAGTGAACGGGAAAGGCTAGTAGGTAGAAGTGGGTTTTGAGCCTCGATTTGAAGGCATCTATCGAGGGGGCGAGCCTAATGGAGGTGGGGATGCTGTTCCACAGTTCAGGGGCTGCGATAGCAAAGGCACGGCCCCCCCTGAGCTTGAGGTTAGACCTCCGGACTGTCAGGAGCCTCTGATCGGCTGACCTGAGGGACCTGGTGTTGGAATAGGGGGATAGGAGGTCTGAGATGTAGGAGGGTGTGTGACCATTAAGGGCTTTAAAAACAAATAGGAGAACCTTAAAATCTATCCTGTAGCGTACTGGGAGCCAATGAAGGGAGGCAAGGACAGGGGTGATGTGGTCTCTCTTGCGGGTTCCGGTCAACAGTCTGGCAGCAGCGTTTTGTACCAGTTGTAAGCGGGACAGGGAAGACTGGTTAATGCCTATATAGAGGGAGTTGCAGTAGTCTAATCTAGATGAAATGAAGGCGTGGATGACTCTCTGAAGGTCTGCAGGGGAGAGAAGGGCTTTGAGTTTGGCAATGGTGCGTAGTTGGAAAAAACATGCCTTTACCACTGAGTTTACTTGTCTGTCAAATTTAAATTGTGGATCAAAAATGACCCCTAGGTTCTTGACATACGGCTTGACCAGGGAGGACAGGTTGCCAAGGCTGTTGGTAAGGGTGGTGACCGCGTCTGGGGGACCGAAGAGGATTATTTCGGATTTGTTTTGATTTAGTTGTAGAGAGTTTTGTGCCATCCAACATTTAACATCATCCAGGCAGGATATGAGACTGTTAAGTAGAGACTGGTTGTTGGGTTTCAGGGAAACATAAAGCTGTGTGTCGTCAGCATAACAGTGAAAAGAGATGTTGTGCTTCTGAATGATTGGACCAAGGGGTAGCATGTAAAGGGAGAACAGGATCGGGCCAAGGATGGACCCTTGTGGGACCCCACAGGAGAGGGAGGTTGAGGGGGAGGAGCAGTTGGCGATGTTGACAGCAAAGCTTCTATTTGTGAGATAGGAGGAAAACCATGCTAATGCAGTGTCACTGACACCAACCCCATGTTGGAGACGATCTAATAAAATGGTGTGATCAACAGTGTCGAAGGCTGCACTGAGGTCAAGCAGCATTAAAATAGAGCAGTCACGGTTGTCAGCGGCGAGGAGTAGGTCATTTGACACTTTAAGGAGGGCTGATTCTGTGCTATGGCCAGTCCTGAACCCTGACTGAAATGTCTCCAGGATGCTGTTCTGGTGCAGGTAGGGAGACAATTGGCACAGAACAACCTTTTCAAGTATTTTTGACAGAAAAGGAAGCTTGGAAATGGGCCTGTAATTACTGTGCAGGGTGGGGTCAAGGTTTGGTTTTTTCAATAGGGGCTGGACTACTGCATGTTTAAAGCAGGATGGAACAGTACCAGTTGCCAGGGAGCTGTTAATAATGGAGAGGATGCTGGGACCGGTTGTGTGAAAAACCTGTTTCAGGAGAGCAGTGGGAACAGTGTCAAGGGGGCAGGTTGCAGGTTTCATAGAGGAAACTATCTCTGTGAGGGTGAGTAGACTGATGGGCTGAAAGCAGGTCAGTGTAGATGAGCAGACCAGAGGGACAGCTACATTACATGTGGGGGGTGAGATGTTCCTTCTGATATTTTCAACTTTGGTGGTGAAAAAATTTGAGAATTCCTCACACTTAGCTGGGGACACATCCAGGCAGGTGCTGGGGGGGGGGCTAATGAGAGTTGATGGTAGTGAACAGGGTCCTGGGGTTGTGGGAGTTGTTGATGAGGTCAGAAAAATATGTGATTCTCGCCGCTTTAACCGCTAGCTGGTAGTTAATGCGACTGTCCCTAAGCATTTCAAGTGAAACTTGAAGTTTGTCACGTTTCCACTTCCGCTCTGCCTTCCTATACTCTTTTCTCTGGGCTCTGGTAAAACCCGTAAACAAAACAAAAAAATATATATTGTGACCCATTAGTTGTCAGGGCCCCTACCACAACAGCGATAACGGGCACCACAATCCAGTGGCGGCTCGCCACTAGGGGCGCTCGGGCGCCGACCCCCCTGGTTAACCCCGGTTAAAAGAGAGATGAACAAGACATTTTTTTTTTTTTTTTTTTTAGCCATATAAATAATATAAACATGTTTAAAATGAATAATATTTACTCATTTTAAGTATGTTTGTGTTTCCAATGCACAATATAACGTTAATAATATCAAATATAAATAATCGTTTTCCTGAACAGGAAGTGACTCACGTTCCGTTACCATAGCCTCATTTCTCCTAGCCTTATTTCTCTCGTCTCGGGCTAGACGCAATAGCGCTCTGAGTGCGCGTGCATGCCGTGCACTGTTTCATCGCTGTATCCGTCGCAGCCAATCAGTGCGTAACGCGCTGTGCGTTGAAATATGATGTTTATGATGGAAGCCCGGCGCGATTTGAAGCGGTCTAATGGCGCTTTTCCACTGCATAGTACCTACTCGACTCTACTCTACTCTACTCTACTCGCTTTAGGTACCTGGTACCATGTTGCTTTTCCACTGCAGGTACTAAAATAAAGTACTCAGTTTGTCTCCGTGTGGGGAGGCGGGGCTGCTGGTGATCAGCATGAGAGCTCACTGAGTGAATCCACAGTCACTTGATCCTCAATAGGAAACCAACCTAGATTTACCCTGAAGGACTGGTTCTGGCCGAACTGTTCGTTATACAAGTATCACAGAGACATTTCAAATGTACTCACAGTTGCATGAGGGTTTCGGACAGAGATACGGGATGGTTTGAAAGCTCGGCGTTGCTAATAAACATTTTAAATATTTTTTATAAACTGCTCAAAACGGCATTATTTCCGGCGTTGGGTGCATGATGCGCATGCGCTGTGATCACACCAGGCAGCCAACGCCGGAAATAATGCAGTGTTGAGCAGTTTATAAAAAATATTTAAAATGTTTATTAGCAAGGCCGAGCTTTCAAACCATCCCGTATCTCTGTCCGAAATCCTCGTGCAACTGTGAGTACCTTTGAAATGTCTCTGTGATACTTGTATAACGAACGGTTCGGCCAGAACCAGTCCTTCATGGTAAATCTAGGTTGGTTTCCTATTAAGGAGCAAGTGACTGTGGATTCACTCGGTGCATCACAGTCACGAAAGGGGCTATGAGCTTGGCAAGCCAGAGTAAAACACAGTTTTCAATCAATCAATAACAACATTAACGACTCTCGTTGTGTCTATTCTGCTAACGCTAACGTTACCCCTCATTGTGTCTATTCTACAAGCGTTAACGTCAGCTAGGCTGTCTATATATGCTAACGTTAACGTTAGCATTAGGCTAACAACAACGCTGTAACGTTACCAGTCGCGTCTATTTGCTAACGTTAGCATTAGGTAATAACCGGTTTAAAATGGATGGTGATTACCTCGCGTTGTGTCTATTCTACTAGCATTAACGTTACTCATACAAACAATCAATAGCGAGTTATATTGATCCCGCTATGTACGATAGCCATGCTAAAACGCTAGCACAACAGAACATTCCTTCCACCGTTGTGGAGCTTAAGCCTTAACAAGTCAGCGATTTTTTTGCGAGACTAAACTCTCCGCTTGGTGGCAAATTGTGTTGATGTCGGTTTTGTTTAATCAATAAATGAGGCAGAATACACAGTGACTGTATCGTTTGTTTATTGAACTTGTGCCTGCTGCAACCATAATGAAATCCTATGCGAGACATTAAAGATGGCGGCGTTCTGTTTTCGTTCAGACCAGTTCATACTCTCCAACTAGTGACGCGTCTCTCTTCTGACCAATCAGTGGTCTGCAGTGTTTCACGTGACTTTTATAGTACCAGTTCTACCCGCTTGGCTCGCGCTTGGAACCAGACTCGAGCAGGGACTAAAAAAGTACCGAAAAAGTACCTGGTACCAGCCTGGTACCAGGTACTTTGGTAATGGAAAACCGAAAATACCGAGTAGAGTAGAGTAGAGTAGAGTAGAGTAGGTACCATGCAGTGGAAAAGCGCCATAAGCCAGCAGCCTTAGCAGCGTCTATAATTTCCGTAGCCGCATTTCGCGGAGACGCTCTCTGATTGGCCGACGTCAGTTTTTTTCGTAGCCGCATTTCGCGGAGACGCTCTCTGATTGGCCGACGCCAGTTTCTGTTGTGTAACTTGTGTTGTTGTGAGATGCAGCTATTTGTCATAGAGCGTGAAGGCAAGTTCTTTCGACGGTTAAGCTTAGGCACTCTTTCAAAGTTGGTTATGGTTAGAGTTTGTCTTAGAGCATGGCGATAGAACGCCAGGTAGTTTGCAGTCTGTTCGACACGGAAATGGGCAAAGAAATCATCACAGTACTTGTGTTGTGTGGTGCTAAGCTAACACTTGGCTAACAAGAAGCTATAATATGGCGGATGCAGTCTGGACAGTGGTCTGGATATACATCAACAGTCTGGGACTGTGGGACAGTGGATTATACACTTTATCAAGCCCTCCTGCCCTGGACGTTTCGACTAAACAGTCTCTCTCTCTCTCTCGCTCTCTCTCTCTCTCTCTCAACACAGCGATGCTGTGTTCCTGTGTCTCCGAGAAATGCAGCTACAGAAAGTATTGACGGTGCTGCCTTGCTGAGATGATAATAGCGCTTCAAAACGCGCTGCTGTGTTGTGAACTATAACATTAATTTCGCTGCTGCTGATGTATAATGAATGAATGGTGAGTTGTTTAAAATGACAACATATACATGTGTTAATTATTTTATTGGATTGATCCGAGAGACAGAGAGAGAGATTGCGCCAGAGCATTTATTATTATGTATTATGTAGTGACTGCTCTACATGCACCTCCGAGGCCTTGGATCAGTTATTCACCGTCGTCTGTCCGTGGTCCTGTCAACTGATTAACAGTATTAACAGACTGTTAACAGATTAACAGTCAACGCGGTTTCATTGCTGGGTTAAGTACTTCTATTCTATTCACATAATACGCTTACTTCATATATCTACTCCATTCACATATATGCCTACCACTTGTATCTATTGCTATGTCCGCCCACTACAATCTCATGAGCTGTCTAACGCCTGTCCCGTCTCCCTGTCCCCCTATGACTTGCTGTCCTGGAGTGTTGACCGGAGTGTTGGACGTCCCGTGATGAAGGCCGGGAGGTTGCGACCCCCTCTGCGTGCCCCCCTGTCTCCGGAGGTCTCGTAGTGGTGACCGGAGTGCCGGATGTCCCGCGATGATGTCGGGGAGTTCGCGACCCTCTCTGCGCCGCCCCCTATCTCCCTGTCTCCGGCTGTCCCTGAGCAATGACCGGAGTGTTGAATGTCCTGTGACTAAGACGGGGAGGATGTGACCCTCTTTGCGCCGCCCCTGTGCCTCAAATAGATCCGCTATCAGCTCTATCTTTAATCTTTCAAAATGTTCAGTTGCTATCGCTATTAGCTCTATCTTTAATCTTTCAAAATGTTCAGTTGCTATTGCATGCACTCATCTGTGTTTCACTACACACATGAGTGCATGCTTACCAACTGTCCGTCTGCAACACTACTATCACCAACATCTAAGAAGGGAGATCCCCCCTTGAATGGCCCTTCTAAGGTTTCTCTCCTCCACACTGCCTGTGGAGCTTTTTTCCCTATTGTTAGGTTTTAGTGAGTTTTTCCTTACCTTCGCGTGGGGTATGTCTGGGAGTGCTTGCATTCTTTCATTTATTTGCATTCATCTAAAAAAATGTGGACCTTATGGTGTTCTTGTTCTGTTCTTGACTTATTGTTATGTTTTCTTCTTGACTTGTTTAAAGAAGACCTGTACGGCCCATGGGGACATTAACGTGTGTTGTCGGGCCCTATAAATAAATTTGATTTGATTTGATTTGATTAACGTTACATTTTCAACTCGACCTAACGTGAACCCTGCGACCACCCAACAGTAGATAGTACGGGCCGCCACTGCCACAATCACCGGTACTATGACCGTGAGAGGGCGTCTGCCAGCACGTTGTCCCTCCCACGAATGTGGCGAATATCCAAGTTATACGCTTGGAGGAACAAACTCCATCGCATCAAACGATGGTTCGAGTTCACCATGCTGTGAAGAAAAACCAAAGGGTTATGGTCTGTATACACAACAAGGGGCAAACTGGATGATCCAACGTAAACATCAAAATGGTTCAAGGCAAGAACCAAAGCGAGCGCCTCCTTCTCTATAGTAGAGTAGTGCAGTTGATGCTTGTCAAACTTTTTAGAAAAGTAGCACACTGGATGCTCTACCTCTAATGCATCCTCTTGCAGGAGGACGGCTCCAGCACCGAGGTCACTAGCATCTACTGCTAACTTGAATGGCAGTTGAAAATCAGGAGCTGACAGAACTGGAGCACTAATCAGAATGCCCTTGATGCTCTCAAAAGACTGTTGACAGGTCTCAGTCCACACGAAAGGTACCTTAGGACTGAGCAGATTAGTCAGAGGGGCAGCAACAGAAGCAAAGTTCCTACAGAAACTCCTATAGTACCCTGCCATACCTAGGAAGCGCTTCAACTCCCGCCTGGTGATGGGAGCCGGGAAGCCCACTATAGCCGCCACCTTAGCTGCAATGGGGCACACATGCCCACGTCCAACCACCTTACCCAGGTAGGTAACCGTGGCTTGTCCAAACTCACATTTTGCAAGGTTAACCCAACCGCTTGAACACTTCCGCCAGATGCTCCACATGTTGTGACCAAGAGGAACTGTGGATAACCAGGTCATCCAGGTATGCTTCACAGAACGCTACCCCTGCCAGGACCTTGTTCACTAGCCGCTGAAACGTCGCTGGGGCATTTCGCATGCCAAAGGCCATCACCGTATACTGGCAGAAACTCTCTGGTGTGACAAAAGCGGATATCTCACGTGCACGCGGAGTAAGCGGAACCTGCCAGTATCCCTTTAGCAAATCCAATTTACTTACAAAGGCTGCTGAACCCACCCGATCGATACAGTCATCCATCCGAGGAAGAGGGTACGAGTCCGGCTTGGTTACTGCATTAACTTTACGGAAGTCAGTACAGAACCGATGAGTGCAGTCTGGCTTATCAACAAGCAGGCAGGGGGAGCTCCATGCACTAGAACTAGGCTCCGCAATGCCATGTCTCACCATATAGTCTACTTCCTTACTCAAGATCCGTCGTTTTTCCGGATTCACCCTGTAGGCATGTTGCTTAATTGGCCCTGCACTACCAACATCAATGTCATGCTCGAGTACATTAGTACGACTAGGGACATCAGAAAACAAACGTATATGCTGTCTAAGTAGGCGCACCACATCCGTACGCTCATTCAGGAAGTGGCAAGTACGACAGGTGGGAGTCCAAGTCACCTAGTATCTGAGTGTTTGGCAACCTGCCCTGAGAAATCTCCTTCGACACAGAACAGTCGGCTACAATAGGAGATGCAGAAATCGCTAGAACAGCCACAGGCTTGACCTCTGACTGGTCAATCTGAGCCCTATCATTGTACGCCTTCAACATATTGACATGACATAATCTACTCTTGCGCCTGCGGTCGGGAGTCTTAATCAAGTAGTCGACCTCACCAACTTTGCGCTCAATGGAGTATGGCCCACTGTATTTAGCCTGTAATGCAGAACCAAGAATAGGCGAGAGAACCAACACCTTGTCTCCCGGTGAGAACACCCTATCCTTGGGCTACCTTTAGGTTCTCTTTCGCTAGTTCACATGCTCTACTAAGCTTAAGCCTGAAGTTACACACATAGTCCAGCAAATTAGTAGAGGAAGGAGTCTGGTCAGCCAACCACTTTTCCTTCAGCAGTTTCAAAGGACCCCTCACTGTGTGGCCGAACACCAGCTCAGCCGGGCTGAATCCAAGAGACTCCTGGGTTACCTCCCTAGCAGCAAATAGAAGCAAAGGGATTCCATCATCCCAGTCTTTTTCAAACTCCGTACAATATGCCTGCAGCATTGTTTTGATAGTCTGGTGGAACCTCTCCAGCGCCCCCTGGGACTCTGGATGGTAGGCAGAGGAAGGGCAATGCTGGATAGACAACTGTTGGAGGACCTGAGCAAAGAGACGGGACATGAAATTAGAACCTTGATCTGATTGAATAACTTTCGGTAGGCCAAAAGTCGAAAAAAACCTAACCAGAGCCTTGGCTATAGCTGGGGCTGTGATCTTGCGTAGAGGAATGGCTTCAGGGAAGCGGGTCGCTGCACACATAATAGTCAAAAGGTACTGGTTCCCTGTCTTAGTTCGAGGGAGGGGACCAACACAGTCAATGAGGATCTGCTCAAAAGGTTCCCCAACAGCAGGGATAGGCTGCAGAGGAGCCTGAGGAATCTTCTGGTTTGGTTTACCAACAACCTGACACACATGGCACGAGCAGCAATATTGTGCCACATCTGACTTCAAACCAGGCCAACAAAAATGTCTTAGCACACGATCATAAGTTTTCCTGACTCCCATGTGACCAGCAAGATCATGATCATGTGCTAGATGCAGTATATCAGGACGATACACGGCTGGAACAACAATCTGAAACACACTGCCCCAGTCATCCAGACTGGACAGGTTAGGTGGTGTCCACTTTCTCATGAGCACGTCATTGCTAACAAAATATCCTTGAGACGTATCTATCATTGCATCCTCTAAAACCGCCTCTTCAAAGAGGGACGACAAAGAGACATCCTTGTTTTGCTCTAGTACTAGCTGTTCATGAGACGGTATCACCTTACCAAAACCCTCATCAGGGCCACTTTTCAACTCAACAAAGAACGTGTCACTAAGTGTCATATCACCATCTGAGTTACCAACATCATGGGTGTCACATTTGACCTTTGACATTGCGCGTGTTACAGCACACACAGGGAACACTCCTGGATGTTTCTGTGCCAGCTCATCAGGAACCTCAGAAACTACAGGGATGGGAATTACAACTGGAGTAGCCAGCACTTTGCCACCGGCCAAATCGTTCCCTAGAATGAAGGACACACCCTTTATGGGGATGTGAGAGCACACTCCTACAACAACATTGCCTGATACTAGGGGAGAGCTTAGCGAGACCTCATGCAAAGGGGTATTCACAAAGCCTCCTCCAAAGCCCTGAACAATGGCACCGGAATGCAACAAAGACTCTTCCGAAAATGGCAAAATCCCATCCAGAATGAGAGACTGAAAAGCTCCTGTATCTCTCCATATTGTAATAGCCTGCTTTGACCCTAGTGCACCAGCCAGGGAAACAAATCCATTCATCATAAATGCTGAGGAGCCCTCTAGCTCCCTGTCCGCACCTTTGACACTTCACACCCCACCCTCTAATGCCGTCATAGGTGTCCTGCCTATGGTTTCTACCAGAGCCACAGTTTTTAAATTTTTCTGCTTAAGCACAGGGCACCCAGCAACGATATGACCAGGCTCCTTACAGTAAAACATATAACCCCCTCTGGGAATGCACTAGCAGAACCACCTTGCCTAGGAGTCAAAGTAAACCGACCAGCAGACACGGGTGCCGGGAAACGGCTCCCCTGAAAAGGACGCCTACCCCTGGACTCAACACGGCCCTCCTCTACAAAGACAGATTTGTGTGTTAATACAAACTCATCAGCAGCGTCGCCTATCTTCAATACCTTTACGCTCATTCAGATGCGTGGAAACGGTATCAGGAACACATCTTTTAAATTCCTCTAGATGAATCAACTGCCTAAGCTGCTCCCTTGACTCTGCTTTCTGAGAGGTGCACCACCTGTCAAACAGGTTCTCCTTCTCTTTTCCAAATTCAACATACGACTGTCCCTCCGACCTGCGATAGCCTTTAAAACGCTGACGATAGGCCTCAGGGACCAACTCATAAGCCCTCAATATGGAAGCTTTAATAAGCTCATAGTCAGCACTTTGTTCAAGGGACAGAGCAGTATAGGCTTCTTGTGCTTTACAAACAAGAACACACTGCAGCAGCAGCGTCCAGGCCGTACCAGGCCACTTCAACGTGGTTGCCACCCGTTCAAAAAGGGGAAAATACCTTTCCACATCCTTCTCAACAAAAGGAGGCACCATCCTAATATTCCTGCCGACATCAAAACAGAACGCGACTCTGAATGCAGAGCACCCACCTGTAAGGCAGCATGCTTATATTCAAGCTCCTTCTGTGCACGATCGTGCTCCAACAACATTTGTTTCTCCTGTCTCTCCTCTCTCCTCTCCTCTTGTTGTAGCTGTTTCTCCTTAAGCTCACGCTCCTCTCTCCTCTCCTCACGCTCGTGCTGTAGCTGTCTCTCCTTAAACTCTAACTCTCTAAGCCTCCACTCACCCTCCACCACCGCAGATAGTAGCGGAGACACGTCAGACAAAGGAGGCTCCTCCACCCTCGCCACAAGCACCTGCTCCCTAATGAGTAAAACCCTCAAAGCACTCAAGGCAGTTGGCTTCAAACGTTTCTCACTGGCAGTAAGCTCTACCTTGTAGTGCACAGCAAGCTCCAGAAGCTGTTCCTTGGAAAACCTCTCCAACATGTCATGAGAAGGGTGATCAACAAAATCTTTAATGGAAGCCATCTTTACTGCACCAGCGCCACAACCTGCTCACTTTAGAGTCACCAAAAAGCTGCCAAAAGCACCCTAGCATACACACAATCTACCTAAAGAACCACTAAAGAACCACCAAAGAGCCACTAAAGAAACACTAAAGAACCACTGAAGAACCACGAAGAACCACTGAAGAACCACTAAAGAGCCACTAAAGAACCACTGAAGAAACACTACAGAACCACTGAAGAACCACTGAAGAACCATAAAGAATGCTAATGCCAATACTAATAACCATAAGGAGACGCGGTGGAAATGTGTGCTCTACTGAGCGCACCTTTCTAGTTTGCAAAAAAAATTAAAAACAACCACCCTGAAATAAATAGATGTGTCATACGCGCAGGAGGTCAGGTGCTAACAGGTAGGCTAACCAAACACTCAAAACAAACAAAATAAATACAACAAACAAATTCAAACAGGTGCCCCTTATAACCTGATACGACTACTTACGCTTCTACATCTAAACTGCAGTCAAAAACGGCCCACCACATGTCTACCCTAAGAAACACTAAATCAGGCCCTACCATACTACCTGTGTTTTCTGGCCCCCTATTCTACCTACCCTTAAGCGAATGCCCTGTAGACCTAACCCTCTTCAACCACACCTGCTACCAGCCAAAGATCATATTGACCATCCACCTGTCAAGTATATGGTATGGTACAAGACAAGTAGATGGTGCTAATCACTTCTCTGACTGCCCCAGGAGTATGTGGTGCACAGGAAGCTAACAAACAACCAGAAAATAATGTCCCTACCTACATGTGGTGTGCACTAAACTATATATTTTAACAGCATTAAGTAGTCACATCAAATTACAAACAAATAAGGGCATACTCACCTGTTTGATGAACGGCTCAAGCCCCCACGTTACACAACATACAAACGAACACCACCCACACTATAGCACCACGACACACCATGTAAAACAAAAAAAAAACCAAACAAATTCTTGGGGTATTTCCAAATTTACTCCCGGACGAGCGCCCAACTGTTACGACCCTGGCTCAAAGGCATGCAACCTATGTGCAAACCGACACCAAAACCCGTGTTTAACTCAAAATACTACTCTAACAAGGAATTACTGGTACAAACTAAAGAACAAAGAATGAGAGAACGTGACAAGTCTCTGCTTCAACACTATTCTCCAGCCACAGTCAGGCTGCATGTGTGACTGAGAAACTAGCTTTAAGCTGCCAGGCATGTTTCCAATCAGCAGCAATCAGCTAATTAGCAGCCATCACCTGCCTGCAGTGACACAGGAGTAATCAAGCTCATGGTACATAACACTTATTTATTTATTTATTTAACCTTTATTTAGCCAGATAAAACATTGATCTGGTCCAAGAGGCCCCAACAGGAGTACAAATATACATACATATATACATATATATAATATATATATATACATATACATACATACACACACCAATAACAAAATAAAAACACGGTTAAGAATCATACACATAAGCAAATAAACAAACAAACATATGCACAGCCTATGTACAAAAGAAATAAACAGTTAATCTCTAGTCTTTACAGTTTTCTTCGATTGCATAAACACTCAAATCAAAAGTATTACACAATTATCAAAACCTTACACTCAAGGAGAAAAACATAGGCCCAGATTTGCACCCCTATAAGCACAATGTCAGCCTCACACTTTTTGCAAAACAATACACACAGTGATTTGCAAAACACTAAACACACTTGCATTACATTAGACACAGAATGTCAAATTACCACACATATGAGCCAATTGGTTAAATACAGCCATCAGATGCACACACACACCATTGCTTAATTGTAGATACACCAATCAGGTATAAGCACTATAAAAATGCAGCAGGTGAGTTCACCTGTCTTCAACCAAAATGGAAGGACAGTGAAGTACTGTACACAGAGAACGTGAAAATATACAATTCACCAAACACTACACAAGACAACCAATGATGCAGACTGATGAAAATATACATTTTCTCTCCATATACCCAAATCAACATGTCAACATGGAGAATCACAACAAAAAAATCTCTTGCCAGATCCAGCTAGGCAAAGAGATAATGTCTAGTATTTTCTGTATTCTATTTAAGTTTTTGTTTTACTGTAATTTTAACCTGTACTGGATACAGTATTTTATGTTTGTCTGATATTTGCTGAGCTTACATTGTTATGCACACTGTAGTAGCATGAAAACTGGGACATATTTTGTTGTGATTCTCCATGTTGAAATGTTGACTGATTTGGTTATATGGAGAGAATTTTTTTATTTGTATCAGTCTGCATCATTGATTTTGGGTATATGGAGAGAAAATGTTTTTTTTTTCATCAGTCTGCATCATTGATTTGGGTATATGGAGATAAATAAATTATATTTTCATCAGTCTACAGCATTGGTCTTGTGTAGTGTTTGGTGAATTTATGGTATATTTGCACATTCTCTGTGTACTTCACTTACAGTATACTCTAATCATTGAGAAGTAGAATTGCTAAATGTGTTTTAGGTTAAGCACAGCAGTGTGTAACTGGTTCAAACAGAATTAAGTCATATGAAACGTGTGTTTCATATGGTAACAAAATGTCGTTTTTATAAATTAGTGTATAGTTTTGACAAGAGTGTTTAATTTAGCAAAGGATCTGAGGTGTTCTGATAATTGTGTGTGTGGTTGTGCTAATTGTGTGTAGTGTTTTGAAACACCGGGCCCTGTTTTCAAAATCGTGCTTAAGCAATCGAAAAAACATTATATACATATGTTTCAGTCTTCTCGTAAAAAAAATATTCGATTTTTGGGTATTTTCCTGCCTTCGGTACACTTTGCATTCACATCTCAAATGAACCGCAGCAGGGTTCACTTGCAAGAGTGAATGAGCTTTCACACCACCCCAAACCAACCGGACTATCCGAGGAAATAGGGTTCGATTAAAGCTTATTATAGTTTATCATAGTATCATGAGCATGTCTTTGTCAGTGGACACTGGACATGGGTATGGATGGCTCCAGGTGCTGCTGCGTTAAAGTGCACATCTTCAATACCTATCTGTACTATTTAAAAGCACAGTGCAGGACACACTCAAAGGTTATCGCACCTCAGAGATGGCAGTGGACATGTATGACAGGACAAAGGCCCTATGTAATGGCCTTGGGATTGAGGAACATACTACCAGCCAAAGGAGGAAGCAGAAAAGGATGGACGAGTATGTAGTTGAGTCATCTTGTGGCACAAGCTCAGACCTCAGCTCAGGAGATCAGCTGAGACAGAGACTGTTCTATCCAGTCCTCGACAGAATGCTGCAAGAGCTTGAGAGCAGGTTCTCATGAGTTGGAGAACAACTTATGAGAGGCATACAGACATGTCATCCAGCCTCAGACCAGTTTCTCTCAGTGGAATTGCTGCAACCCCTCGCCACACATTACAATATCCAACAACTGCCAGAGGAGATCACAGTTGCAAAGTGTTTCCTGGCCATGCAGGACAGGCAGAGATGCAGTCCCTACTATCCAAAGTTTATTTTCCATCCTGGATGATAATAATAATAATAATAATGCATTTTATTTATAAGGCGCCTTTCAGGACACTAAAAAGAAAAGTCCACAAATTGCTGAATGAAAAAATTACAGGATCAAATGAAAACTGTAATAAAAATGTATGTTTAAAAGTACTAAAAACCAACAAAAAATACCAAACACTAACAAACATTCAGCACAGACAATGAGGATGCTCCCACAAAAAGAAAAAATTTAAACAATATATAAAAAAAAAAAAAAGAAAAAAAAATGTAAAGCTCCAGGGCTGGGCTAGGAGAAAAACATCCGGGGCTAAAGCCCCGGAAGCCCAGGGCTAACAACGCCAACTTGCACGGTGTTGAATGCACTTGAAAAGTCCACGAATACCATCCTGACAAAGGACTTGGGCTTCTCCAGCTCATAGCTGTCAACATTGGGATTTGAAAAAACTGGATATTTCGCCCCGCCCCCTTCCCCCCGGCCCCGCCCCCTCCCAATGTAGTCTCCTCCCCCCTGTATGTATATTATATATATATATACATGGCCGCCTAGTTATAGTTGAAAGTGGGGGTGCAAGATTATTAAGTGACAGGCAAGGGGTGGTTTGGAGGGCAGATTTTTTTTTATTTAATGAACACCTGTATGTGCAATTTCCTGCAATATAGAGCCTTCAATCTTGACCAATAAAGCTGCTCTTTTCACTATAAAACTCTGTTTATATTGCAGTATGATAGCCAATTACTATAATAATAATAATAATAATAATAATAATAATAATAATAATAATAATAATAATAATAATAATAATAATAATAATAATAATAATAATAATAATAATAATAATAATAATAATAATAATAATAATAATAATAATAATAATAATAATAATAATAATAATAATAATAATAATAATAATAATAATAATAATAATAATAATAATAATAATAATAATAATAATAATAATAATAATAATAATAATAATAATAATAATAATAATAATAATAATAATAATAATAATAATAATATATTAATTAGGGATGTCCCGATCGCGTTTATTTTATTTTGATTTTGAGTATCTGCCGATACCGATCTTTCCCGATCCGATCTTTCACATTAGTAACCAATTTGACGCATTTTTGTCAGAAACTGGGGGAGCTAGACAAGCCCCTCCGTTCACATCCCCAGCAGCAGTAGCAATAACAACAAAAACAACAACAACCATTCTTAAATAATGACCACGTCAACATCATGAAAGATTCACTGCGAGGGCTCTTTTAGCTAACGCTAGCTAGGCACGTAGCTATACATTACAGTAGCATCACTTCACTGTCTGCCGAGCTAGCGTTGGATAACAAGCAAGCTAACATTGACTTTAAAGCCAGCACTAGCTAATGGTTAGGTAACGCTAACGCTATAGCTGCAAGGTAGCTCATATATTGACGCTATCAATAGCCCCAGTCGAGCGCGGCAGCTTGCATCACGGCTCGCATCCCCATACGCAGGTTTGCGCATTTAGTATACAGTCACATACGTAATGATTTGCTCCATTTTGGTGTGAAACGCCGACGAATAATCCTCACAAAGTGAATGTTATCCAATATCCAGGTGAACTTTCTTCATTCAAACGAGGCATTAAAAACAGCTGTTTTCGCACCAGTCGCCTCCCCCATTCCTTTGCCGTGTTTACTTGCGGGAGCAACACGTTGTGGTACCATCGCATGCGCTCCTGCTCTGGGGGAGGGACCGTGGGAGGCACTGGATCAAACCATTAGATGTGGGGGGGCAGGGGGGTCACAATCTTTGGAAACTTAAAAACTTGCTATTAAGTGTCATTGCGTATTATTAATTTGATTGAAATTACGTAGTTATGGTTAGATTTATATATTGGGGGGGGATATATCATATTTTTTATATCAGCGGTTCTCAACAGGGGTTCCGCGGCACACAGCGGTGCCGCGGAGAGCTGCCAGGGGTGCCGCGAGATGCCTGGGAATGTTCTTTAAAAATATAGAATGACAACAGTCTTATTTTGAAAATCCTGTAGCGGGTCTCATTTCTGCCCAAGCGCAGCTCCAACTATAATAACTAGGCTCCGATAGCTAGCAACATTCAGGTCATTATGATACTCTTATTTTGAAAATCCGTGGTGTCGTGACTCATATCCGCTCCAGCACACAGCCAATAGAATGCATCTCCACACAGCAGTTCTAGTAGCGTCTCAGCAGCAGTCAGTAGCGCGTCTGGAACGTGAACACGCACATTGAAACAGAGCATGGATAGTGTTTTTGTGACCCAAAACAAATCCCTGCTGTTTTATTCTGCAACGGGTCAAATGCATATAACATGCTTTGCAATCCTTGCCATTCCTTTATTTGCCACGTCGTGTTTAAGACCGGAACTAACGTCCCGTTAGCATGAGCTAACAACAAGCTAAAGCCCTGTTCAGAGCAACAGAGAACAGCAGAGTGGGGACTTGGCATTCTCCCTCTGTGTGTGTGCGTTTGAAAAGATATGATGAAGTCAAGACGAGTATATTATATTGATAGTAAATGTACTGAGGGTGGACAGACAGATGATGTTGATATTTAAACATAAAAAATACAATACATAATAAATGTATGCATGATCATGCAACATAAAACAATTGCAGGAACGGTTTGGGAGAGGAAGGGGTTGCGTGTTCCAAAAAATGTCCTTAAAGTTTAGAGCTCAATATATCAAAATGTGGCACTTTATAGTGAACATGAGGTCTATTTGTATTAAAAACAATAAATAGTTTTTAATTTAAATGTCTGGAAGAGCTAAAAAAAAATGTGTAATGTAATTCCTTACACGTAACGTGTCTGGCTGTGTGACGTCAACTTGTCAGCATGAAAATGACAGCCAAACATGGCACTGCAACTAAATAACACAAATACAATAGGCACATTTGTGACTGTTACAAATATAACACGTTTTACGATTTTGGCCTGTGCTACAAACAAAACTATCAACCTCTGTAGCACCAGTGCTATGTGCAAAAAAAGTTAACGTACAGCCCTGCAACTATTTAACTAAACAAATAGTCTATCTAGTGCTTCATGTGTATACAATAATTGCCTAATCTAATAACATGAACTAAAAAAGAAATCGATCACACGTTTCGTAAAGTTATTATAGAAACTTCACCAACTTAACGTCGTCATTACTTTTACCAACAGATTTTCCAACGCATTTCCAGAGCAGTCCTATGTCCGTTATCAAGGAAATGCAAAGTGGCTATCGCAATCGTCGTTGTGATAATAATCACTAAATGCATTCAGTGCTGGATCTAATCAAATGGATTTATCGAGACACGTTATGGAAAGTTCAAGACCGGACCACACAGCTTACAAGTGAGTGTGTTATGATTATTATGATACAAAATGTAAATGAATGAATGAATGAAAACTGTATTTAACAGATAAACAGTAAAAGGCACTCTGCAGGGATGTGATGTCATAATCAAGAATAATAGAATAGAATAGAATAGAATAATATTTCCAACGTGAACCGCAAAGCTGAATTTTCACACAAAATGGACACGTTTTTAACTCGTCCATCGAAACAGGTTACAGTTACCAATACCAATTCAGTACCTTCCAGTACCAATTCGACCGCTGAGATTGCCCCAGTCAAACAGTGCAGCTGCAATGTTGTGTTCTCATGCTAAACCAGACTGGTATCATGTTGTGTGATCCTTTTCTGTATTTAAAAAAAAAATACATGATTTTCTGTTTGAGAAATGGTCACACTATTGCTATATTTATTTATACATTTAGACGCTGGATAATAATGCATTTATATAGCCTGCATATACACACAAATGTGTTTCCCGGTTTCAATGGGTTAAATAAACGTTATTTTGAAAGCAAGCACTTTTGTCATCATTGTAGCAAAAAAGACAGGACCGGAAAAGTCTTTTATCGTATGTAGGGGTGCCCTGGAATATTTTATTGGACACAGGGGTGCCTTGGCAGCAGAAAGGTTGAGAACCCCTGTTTTATATGATCAAAAAGTGGGGGTGCAAAAGCACACGTTTGCTCCCCCAAGTTCAATTGTGGGGGTGCAGCTGCTCCACATGATCCATTGGTCAGGCGCTAGTGTATATATATATTGTCTGCACTGCGCAGCCGTGGAATCGCGAGGCCATAGATTTAGAATAGATAGAAAGGGCACATTGTGGTGTATCATAATTAATTTGTTGAATACAATAGGATCTTTATAACGTTGACACAAATTTAAGAATATTTACACTAAGTTCTCTTTTACCTCTTATTTAATTCATTTATTAATTTAATTGTAGGCACTGTTTATATTGTACATAGTCCTGTGTGTTGTATATTGTGTCTTATGTTACTTTTTTTTGTCTCTTTCTATATACACCGTGGGAAGGGGGGCACGTAATTGAATTTTTCTGTATGTCTTGCACAAATTGGAAAATGACAAAGTTGACTTTGACTTTTAACATGTGTCTATAGTGTCAGACACTAATTGTAATGTTAAAAACGGATACTGCTGTAATATAAAGTGAAATTCTACCATGTCTCAATGTATCAACTTTAAACATACACTAAATGTTAATGTTAGAAATGTTAATTTCCATTATTTCCACCATTGTGCAACATTTCCTAAGAACAGCAATGTCCATTCTATCAACTCCAAATCTGTGCTATGAGCTCAATTCTCCCGGTGCATGCAGAAGTAGAATTGCTGTCTTGTTTTGGATGAATGAGTAAAAATGAAAAACGGAAATCTTCTTTTATTAAAGTAGTTTTGACATGTGATATAGATAAAGATATTATTTCATTGTGTATTGATTAACTTTACATTTGCGCTTCATTACTTTACAAAAGTTATACTGGCACAGTCTAATACAGCAATGGATTATGGGTAAATGCAACGTTAAAGCAGTGCCAAGTAAGACTGACTTTACATTAAACGAATGACAATAATATAGTATAAAGTAGGGTATTATTTGGACTAAAGAATGGTGTTGTCTCACCCTACTCGCATGTTGAGGGAGAGCACCATACATTATACACTGACAAACCAGAGTGAGCTCTCCGGGAAGCGTCTATACTTCCCGCAAGCAAGTTGTCCCTTTGCGCGATCTGATTGGCCACTGATGTTTCTGGTCATGTGACATGTGCGCCCAATCGTGTGACGGCAAGTTCTTTGGACGGTTAAGCTTAGGCGCTCTTTCGAAGTTGGTTAAGGTTAGAGTTTGTCTTAGAGCATGGCGATAGAAGGCCAGCCCTGATTCCAAACTCTAACCTTAACCAACTGCGAAAGAGTCGCCTAAGCTTAACCAGTGATAAACTAGGCGTTAGGTCGTTTGCAGGCTGTTCGACGCAGAAATGGGCTAAGACAATGCTCATCATACGATTGGCGCACATGTCACATGACCAGAAACGTCAGTGGCCAATCAGAGCAACACGGAAGGACAACTTGCTTGCGTGAAGTATAGACGCCTCCGGGAAAAACCCCACTTTGCCGGTATCGCTTCTCTGCCTTTTGTAGGTAGGTAGTTGTAGAATGTAATACATTTCGCGCTAAACCCCTCCTTTATTCGGTCGCTGGTCTTCTTCTTCGGGTCGCAACCGTCTTCAGGTCTGACTTCCTGTGCTAACGTTCTAATCTACACTGCTGCAACTGTCGTCACGGAGGGGAATTGCAGCTATTTTGTAAAAAAAAAAAAAAAAAGTACGGTGACGGTGGGAAGGAAGGTTGAAATACAGTACAATCCCGAGAAAAACGGGATGGTTGACAGGTATGCTCCAGCTGTGTATAGGTGTGATGCAGCAGGGTTATCATTGCATCATCCACACCTCTCTATTGCTTGTGTTAAGTATATGTGTTAATATGATTGTATGTAACTGCTTAACTGTTCCACAAGAGGGCGCTATAGGCGTAAGGAGACGCAGCTGTTGTGGTTGACGTCAGGTAGAGGGTATAAAAGGGATTGTTCCCTCCCCCTCTGTCTCTTCCCATCTACCTCTCACAGAGAGAAGGTCTCGTGGTACTTGTGTGCAATGTAAATAAACCACGCCGGTTAAAGGCTAAAGAAGGACCTTGTCGTCATGACCATATTATTGTTGCTCCCCAGGTGACTGTCAACAGCTTGTATGCAAACTGGAGTGGGTCTGTGTACCCACTAACCTCCCTCTGTAGCTGAGGTAGAATGAGCCTTTCAAAGCTCTTCATCACCAGAGATGTTAAAGCTACAGGGCGGTAGTCATTATTGCAGGTGGGGTTAGTTTTCTTAGGGACTGGGCAAATGACGGAGGACTTCCATATGGTTGGTATGGAGTGTTCAGACAAGGATCGGTTAAAGAGGTTACAGAAGACCTCAGCCAGCTGCTCATGACAGACCTTCAGCAAGCGCCCACTGATGTTGTCAGGACCTGGGGCCTTATGAGGGTTTGTTCTCTTGAGCACCCTTTCCACCTCCCTAGGGTGAAACTCTAGGTTGGTGCTAGTCACTGCTTTACACAGGAGATTGGTGGTCAGCTCCTCCCTCTCTGATATCTCTCTCTCTGATACTGATATCTCAGTATCTCTGAATTCTAATTACCCTTTTATGCAGTTATTTCTTTATTCATAACTTTTCTCTGTATACTGTATATGACTAAACTGTAATTACAGATGTGTCCTGGCTTCTGAAGTCCTCTCTTGAATACGAGATATTTTTTTTTATCTCAACAGATAACCTGGTTAATAATATTTATTTATTTAATAAAATGTATTTAACCTTTATTTAACCAGGCAGGTCAATTAAGAACAAATTCTTATTTACATTGACGGCCTGGCGAGAGGACAAAAGGGCCTCTCGAAGGGTAACAGGGAAAGGGGACAAAAAAATATAATAAAATAGAAAAGAGACAGATGATACATACATCACATAATAACGGTTAAATAAAAGCAAATGTGACGTTGCAGATGTGACACAAGGCATCTATTTAAAGCATTTATCTTCAACATCATCCACAGTATTAAACAGGGTCAAAGTGATCACGATCATAGTGGTTAGACCTTGACCCGTATGTTCCGTATCGAAAGCAATTACACATGCAAAAAAAACTTGGATCGGACTCAAGAAAACATGAAGAAATATGCTGTGATGAAAGTGTCAAGGAATGTATCGTGCTGTACGTAGTTATTTTGAGCGTCTGTGTTTTCGATTTCCGCTGGCCCCCCAAAGTTGACCGCTGTTCTGGGAAAAAGCCACTTCATGAAAGTGTCTGTCTGTCACTAATCTCACGGTTTTCCAGCGCGCCCCTCATTATCGCCGTCCAGTGTTTACAGTGTCTTCATTAGCAACCAATCCCCCAACGATAACAAGGCCTAGGAGAAGGCATCAATGGCACAGATAAGCATGGCTGTGCTACTATTTTGGTTGACATGAGTTCCCTGTTTACTCTGGGAGCATGGGAGAGGACCTCAGGACGGCGATCCTAGCACGGAGAAATCTAAATTTTCGAACGTTGTCGCCCCAAAGGCAGTTTTAAAGCCCAAAGAGTGGCAGAGGACAGGGTAAAGTTTGCGTCTGTTTGGGGTTAAAAATCTGTGTCGGGTCGGTCCAAATCTAAAACCAAAATGCAATGTTCCAGATCGTTCCTGTTCCAGCTGTGTTTGAGTCTGGTGGTGTCCACCGGCTCATGTAGCTGCAAACCACTCAGTAACGTCATTGAAAGCGAGGAACCTGACAGATACTACTCCCAGCTGTCAGAGCGGGACCTTCTCGGGGAGGAAGATACGGTTTCCAGGTTAGAGAACCTCCTAGGGAACGTGAAGGAGGGATTTCTGAGGCAACTCAACATGTCAGATGTTCCACAGGAGCAGGGGAAGATCTTCCCTCCTCAGTTCATGGTGGAGCTGTACAACAAGTACGTCTCCAACGCCACCGCGGTCCCAGAGTCTGATGTCATACGGAGCTTCACCATCCAAGGTATATATAGATATCTATATATATATATATAAGAGAAGAGGACGAGAGGAGTATAACTTTGATGAGCAAAAGATAATGGGCAACCTTTTCAATTAGGTGCTTTTCTGTCAGTGATCCCAACATTAATTTAATTGAAAAACGAATATGCATCTCCCTCCGTGCGATGTCTATGCTTGTAGCTTAATTAAGGGTTTGTCGTGTCATCTTGTAGATATGCTCACATTTGACAGCAATGTATCTCAACTCCTCTCTTGAATAACACTGATCATTTCTCACACCTCGCCTACAGACGTCAGCCACTCCGCAAGAAACGGCACCAAGTCAAGACACAGACTGCTGTTCAACATCAGCGTGCCCCACTACGAGCAGGTCACCATCGCGGAACTACGGCTGTTCACACGGGCCGATCCAGGGTCGAGGGTCAATTACCACGGGGTCAAGGCCACTATCAAAGTCTACGGGGTGGATTACGAGGAGCCCGAGCGGTTGACCCACCTCCTAGACGGGAAGGAGGTGATCGGGTTGGGAGGCCAGTGGGAGGCATTCGACGTGACCGACGCTATTCAGCGCCACGTCAAGACGGGCCACGGAGCCAGTGAGTTTGAAGTGGTGGTGGACAGCAAGCACTGTGCGCCTGCGAAGAGTGGCGGAGGAGGAGGATGTCTGGACGTGAGCGCGGCCGTCGGAGGTAACACCTCGGCGGCTCTGATAGTCTTCTCGGACGACCTGGGGAGCAGGAAGAAAGAGGCCAAGAAGGAGCTGAAAGAGATGATTCTCCACGAGGAGGAAACCATCCTCTCCTCGGGGCCCGGCTGGCACGGGGGCGGCCAGGCCTCGAACGAGATCCTGGTGGATAGGCAGCCGAGGAGGAAGAGGAGGCAAGCGGACGGCAACTACTGCCGGAAGACCTCGCTCAAGGTCAACTTCCGAGACATCGGCTGGGACAAGTGGATCGTGGCGCCCCCCGAGTACGATGCCTTCGAGTGCCGCGGCCTGTGTTACCACCCGCTGACGGACGAAATGACCCCGTCCAAACACGCCCTCATCCAGACACTGGTCAACCTCAGGAACCCAAAGAAAGCCAACATGGCATGCTGCGTCCCGATCAAACTGGACCCCATCACTGTCATGTACCAGGAGAACGGGCAGATCACTATAAGACACGTGTACGAAGAGATGAAGGTGGCGGAGTGTGGTTGTAGGTAGTGAGAGAGAGAGGTGGTGCCAGTGGTGACTTTTGTACAGGTACTTTGCCTTATTGTAAATCTGTACATTCTAATTGTAAGTGGTATTTTGATCGGTTTATTAGGTATGGGATCACGAAAGCGCACAGTCATTATAACATATCAGCAAAATAATGTATGGAATTTTCAGCATTCAAGCCTCCCCCTCTTCATTCTTTTCCATATAATGATGTTGTCATTGTAGTTTTTTTGAGTATTTTTTTACATGCTTGCTACATTGTGGCGACCTTGTTGCTGCACCACCAAGAGGAATGACATGGGGGGGAAAAACTGCAGTCCGGCTACATGATAGATGCAGGGTGGGGGAGACTTCTACAAGGTCTGTCTTGCATTTCATTTGAAACTAGCTACTATGATGTGAAAATGTAAATTTTTCTACACAGTTGTTGATGTTTTCATGATGTTCCAGTCCTCTTTATTCAAAAGCACATTCCCAGCATTAGAAGACATGGTTGTGACACTGTTTTAAATCACACTGTATACTTTTGTCATCAATCTTCGCAAAACAGAGACTTTGAATGCTTACAGTACAGTTAACATGGTCGCAGTTAAAACATTATGTTAAAGGAAATGGTTTGTAGCAGACTCTCTGTGAAATTGATCACTCTATTTAATTTGTAGAAGAAGAATGCAAATCCTTTACTTAAGTAGAAATAGGCTGATAAAATAGCCCTGAGGTGGTTGTTATATTTCAGTGATTGGGATCATTCAGTCTTGCATCTACTGTAAATTTATTTAAGGAGCTGGTGGCTCAGATCGCTTATTACAGTTGAGTTTAGAAATTGGCACAATCTTCTTATTTATTTTATTTAATAAGATAAGATAAGATACGATAAGATAAGATAAGATATTCCTTTATTGATCCCCTTGGGGAAATTTGGGCATCATAGCAGCATGGAGGTGGGGCGAAGGCAGGCACGTATGGCCAGGGTAATAGTAGAAAGACATAAATATAGGCTATCAAATTTGATCTGAATATAATATGAGAAAGATAAACAGTACAAAACAATATTATGTCTGAATATAAAGATATGAGAAAAATAAACAGTGTGTAAACAAAGGTTCAGATGAGGGTCGGTATGCCCTATCGGTTATATTATACGTTACAATAAATATAGGCAATAAAGCATTTGAATCTGAATATATATACTATGAGTAAAAGGCATTTTTATAGAAGCGTTTCAAGGTGGAATTAAAAAGAAAATCCCTATGTGTGAGTGTGACTAAAGAAGCGAGCATTTACTTTATACTGTAGGCCTATGTGTCTTTTCAGGGATTGCTCTATTAGGGCTATTTTTACACACCTTATACACACAGGTGCTGATTTGAAGGCAGATTTGTTTTAATAGCATGCACCTGTAGCAATGTTGTGTTAATGCCAATGGTAAGGAGGAAATGTAAAAAAGTTATAAGAAAGTAGTAATAAACCAAAGACAGGATGCGTAATTATTTAAGGTAACCAACTTGCGTCTTGCCACGCCCCCGCGGCGACGCGGTAGCAGCAGAGCGGAGCACCAAGGCAATTGACAAAAAGCAGATTGTGGGTTCCTGATTACGAGGGCTAGAGTTAGCCGTTGAACTGCGGAGTTCTAACGCTAATGCTAGCTAACAGCCAAAGACGATGGTCAGCCAGACCTTTCGCATTGTGAGAGACACAGGCAGTTTTCGATGGCTTCACACATGGGGCCAGCCTTACGTAATGCAGTCCACCACTGTATAAAGAGCATACTTTACGATAATTTACTGTAAACGTGTTAAATTGTGTTAAATTGTTTTATATCACTATTCACTTTGATTGTAACTTCTCTATGACTGTTATTTATCTGAATGTATATTTTACATGAAGTAAAGAATAATGTGTAGCTGCATGTATGCTCTGTAACAAATGATAAATGACGGAAAACAATAAACATACATACAAGACATGCACACAGAACAAGAGCTCTCATACTTTAAACTCCAAACCCCACCCCATTACATATTACAATGTAAAACCAAAAACAAGAAGAAGTCGATTTTAAATAAACAAGCAATGAAATCATAAAGATATGGAAAGAAATCATTTAAATTTTTCACTTTGACTGTAAACATGTTAAATTGTCTCAGATTGTTTTATAACACTTTGATTGTAACTTCTCTATGACTGTTATTTATCTGAATGTATACTTTACATGAAGTAAAAATAAAAATAAAAAAAAGATTATAATAAAAAAGTGTAATAGCTCTTGTACGCTCTTCTTAAATATAGTAATATGTTATAGATTCTGATTCTAACACCTTCTGGGACTCACCTCAATATACAAAGTAGAAGTCATGTCTTTCAATTTTAGCAGTAGCACCAATTTTCAGCATTCAAGCATCCCCCTCTTCATCTTTTTCAACAATGTGGTCATTGTAGTTTTCTTGCTATATTGGGGTGACAAAACATAAATATATTACTTATACAATACTTAAATATAACGTATAACGTACATTATGTACCTTTTTCCTGTGGTTGATTTACATATACGATGTAATTTATTTACATATTTTAAGCGTAAACTTTATATCAGGCTGTTTTTTCTTTCTTTCGCAGATACGAAACGTAAATATATTACTTAAACAATATGTAAATATGTCAGATATTATCGGCCTACCGATATTATCGGCCGATATTGGCATTAAAATGTAATATCGGAAATGATCAGTATCGAAAAAATAATAATAATAATATATATATATATATATATATATATATATATTTTTTTTTTGTAACCTTTATTTACCCAGGCAAGCAAGTAAGCACAAATTCTTATATACAAAAGCAGCCTGACCAAAAAGCTAAATCCTTTTGAGTAGGGATGCTCGATATTGGCTTTTTTACCGATACCGATATTCCGATATTGTCCAACTCTTAATTTCCGATACCGATATCAACCGATATCAACCGATACCGATATATGCAGGGTTTCCCACCCCAAAAAACGGAATAATTTCAGGTAACTAATCATTTCACTGGATATATATATAACAAATATTGTTATTGTTTTTTTCTTTTTTTAAACCGATACCGATATTTTCCGATATCACATTTTACTGCCGATATCGGCCGATAATATCGGTCGGCCGATAATATCGGACATCCCTACTTTTGAGGGAAGGGGGGGGTGGGAGGCTGCAACAAAAACAAGGTTATGTACATGCATACAAGTGAATAAATAGTATACAAGGAAAATTACATATATCCGTATCGGTTGTTATCGGTATCGGACATTTAAAGTTGGACAATATCGGTATATCGGATATCAGTAAAAAAGCAGACTCTCTGTGAAATCGATCGGCATCTTTCAGTTGTGGAAGTACAAATCATTTGTATTTTTCACTTTGACTGTGAACATGTTAAATTGTCTTAAATTATTTATACAGTATCACTTTCATTGTAACTTCTCTGTTATTTATTTATTATTATTCTGAATGTATATTTTACATGAAGTAAAAGATAATGTACGCTCTTCTTTTACTATTTCATTAAGTTGAAATAGTAATATGTTATAGATTCTGATTCTAACACCTTCTCCGACTCACCTCAATAGACGATTCATCAAAGAGAAGCAGGCTATTCTCGGTCCTCGCTCCACAATGGTAGAACGAACTCCCCACCACAGTCAGGACAGCCGAAAAAACACACCTCTTAAAACAATATCGGAGTTTCAAGTTCAAGTTTTGTTTTATTTGTCACATATAAGGTACATGTAGATTACAGTGAAATGCTTGGAAAAAAAGTAAAAAGAATAAAGACCAAACACTATACAAAATATACAATATGCTAAACTAAAGTACAAAATGCTAACAAATGAGGTAGAGATGTAGTGCAAATATTTTATTAATAAATAAATAGATAAATATGGTGTAGTGTTAAAAAGTGTTTAAAGTATCTAAAGTGAATGTTAAAGGTGAATGTTTAAAGTGAGTGTGTGCATGTTGGATGTGTGTGCAATGAATGTAGAATGGATGGGTTAGTGTTGTTAGAGTCATTGAACATCCTGATGGCCTGGGGATAGAAGCTCCTTTTCTCAGAGTCTCTCTGTACTCTGTACCTTAATGCTACTATAAGTATACTACTACCTATCATGCTAATATGTCTATACTACTATGCACTCAAGGTAAACACTAAATATTTGGCGAACAATGCCACTGACCCTCAGCTGCCAGAGAGGTACCCCTCCTGCTCACTTGTTGTTCACAATTTGTAAGTCACTTTGGATAAAAGCATCAGCTAAATGACTAAATGTAAGTAGACAAAGTGGAAGTCATGTCTTTCAATGTTACAACGGTAGCACCTCCTCCTGTTATAACACAAACAAGAGGATGAGAGGGCATCGACACCAGCACTTCTTGGAAAAACAAAGATAACGCTTGTCTATACATAGCTCCAATAGCAGCACGACTTGTGGTCCCATTTTAGCCCGCTGACCTAAAATGTTTTAGGTCTGCCACGATTAGTTTGGTTGGTTTTCGTATCCAGAGGTGATCTAACAATCAACAGTCGGTTATCGGTTATATTATATGTTACTCTCATAAACATAGGCAATAAATAATTAGAATCTGAATATATATACTATATGAGTAAGAGTATACAGTAAACAGAGAAAACAGTATGTACACAAGGTGCAGTATACACAAGGTACCCTAACTGGCATGATGTACTATTTCACTCGTGTTAGTATCAAAAATCACTATAACTGACCTTGTAACTGACATGATGAATCATTGGCGATGGACAAAAGAGTCTTAAAATGAGATGCAAGGCCCTGATTGGTTCCCGGGGATTCGTCAGAGGGGATTGTGTATTATGTAAGACACAGGGTGGGGGTGGGGGTATTAAAAGTTAAGAAGTGAGATTAACAGAGCAGCGTCTCGCATTAGTTCGGAGAAGATGTCCGGTCGCTTAATTCTTGTTTGCAAAAATGCCTGCGCTGGAATCCTGTGTTGTACTCCATGCCGTGACTCAAGCCTACAATAAATCATATACAAAAGAGGTTCATCTTCTCATTTTTAAATAATAACAATTGTAATAAATAAATAAATACATCATACTGATTTGACCCTGGGGAAATCAGTATCTGAATCTGAATAAAAAATCTGAAGTCATTTTAAAAAGAATAACAATTGTTTTCATTGTTATCGAAGTGGAAGAAACAACATGCAATGAGGTAAGAGAGTGAGAGAAAGAGATAGAAAGATAAGATAAGATAAGATAAGATAAGATAAGATAAGATAAGATAAGATAAGATAAGATAAGATAAGATAAAATAAGATAAGATAAGATATTCCTTTATTGATCCCCTTGGGAAAATTCAGGCATCATAGCAGCATTGGGGGGGGGGGGTACAGGTAGTAGAAGACATGATACAGGTCATAGAATTATAGTACATTGGAGAAGTAAAAATAAAAATAGGCAGTGTAAACAATATAACAATATAATTAACTCTGGACATGCGCATAAGGTGCAAGATGAGGGTATGTATGCCCTGCCCTCTCAGTTATATTTGCCCTACAATAAATATAGTTACAGTATAAATATAATCTAATAGCTAATCTAATATATATATATAATCTAAAAATGCTAAATGCAAAAAATGCTAAATATATGCTCTGATGAAGTAAGTATACAGTATACACATAAGGTGCAGTATGCATAAGGTATGTATGCCGTGATATACTTCATACGTTATATATTGTCCGTTTACGTAGTCCGTTTAAAGTAGAGAAGTAGAGGAAAGTAGCTTACATGAAAATGTAATTCAACACAGCAAACAACTATTTTCAAATAAATCTCCCGTCTGTGTGTCACAGTGTTCACAGTGCAGTTTTCAGATTCTCTGATCCTGCCTTCGCTCTAAGACGGCTTTACCGCAAACAGTGTAATCATGTCACTGGCGGGGGAGTGACCCAGACATGACCCCTTAAAGCCTGGCTGCCTTCCCTCCACCTGGTCACAGTGCCACACAACACCACATTGGGGGGACTATGGGGGACTGAGGGGCGTATAGGGGGAGAGAGAGAGAGAGAGAGAGAGAGAGAGAGAGAGAGAGAGAGAGAGAGAGAGAGAGAGAGAGAGAGAGAGAGAGAGAGAGAGAGAGAGAGAGAGAGAGAGAGAGACTTTCACCAAGGGCTTTAAAACTGATCTGGTGGTCCTGAGCACATTTCATATTTGACCCTCACCCTCATTTCCTTTCCTAGACTACAGAGGGGGGAGCAGGATGGTGATATGATCATATCATATGATATGAGGTTGGGAATTTGCTTGATATGGTACAGAAGGGATACACGTGCATCGCAAATAATTGAAATCTGTAATTCAAGCCATTTGAATGTGATCTTGTTATTTAGATTCCAAACGCTACGTAACGGTGCGTGTGTTGTGCTAAAACATTCCCTGAAAACCCAGTCTCTAAAGGAAGCAGACAGCAGTGGAAATAACAATATTCCAAATAAACAAACAGAAACGCGGGGACCCAGAGAGCAGCATGTGACAATCCGTCAGAGACTTAACATCTCCCTTTTCTAAATTATTTTGTGCGTTATCGTCGCCGGCTGGCTGATGCACCACAGATAATGCGATTAAAGGTTTATTGGGCACAAAAGCCTCTTATGTCGATGTTGCCCGAAAAAACCTGCCCCGGTAAGAACATTTCCCTCCCCAACCAGAGCCGCTGTCCCCGTGCAGCAGACTGGATGGACAAAAACAGCAGGATAAAGCAGAAGAGTGCACAGAAAAGCGGCATTCGTCGGCGGCGGCGCTAAATAGGATGGCGGGGGGTCGGCTCACACCAGCTGCGCTGGCAGCAGTGCTTCTCTGCTTGACTCTCTCCGCCAGCTCGTCCTTCCAGCCTGCTCTGGTCCTGGACATGGCCAACATCCTGCTGGAAAACTATTGCTTTCCCGAGAACCTGCTCGGCATGCAGGAGGCTATACAGCAGGCCATCAACAGCGGGGAGATCCTCCAGATCTCGGACAGGAAGACCCTGGCCGCCGTGCTCACATCCGGGGTGCAGGGGGCTCTGAACGACCCCAGGCTGACGGTGTCGTACGAGCCCAACTTCGTCCCGGTGATGCCGCCGGCGTTGCCTTCCCTCCCCACGGAGCAGCTGATCCGACTGGTGAGGAACTCAGTGAAGCTGGATATCCTGGAGAACAACGTGGGCTACCTGCGCATCGACCGGATTATCGGGGAGGAGACGGCGGCAAAGCTGGGCTCCCTGCTGAGGGACAACATCTGGAATAAAGTGGTGGAGACGTCCTCCCTCATCTTCGACCTGAGGTACAGCACGGCCGGTGAACTTTCCGGGGTCCCGTTCATCATCTCTTACTTCTCCGATCCCGAGCCTCTCATTCACATTGACACTGTGTTCGATAGGCCCTCGAATACGACTAAGGAGCTATGGACCATGCCCGCCATCGTGGGAGAGAGGTATGGAAGGAAAAAAGATTTAATTATTTTAACCAGTAAACGTACTATGGGAGCCGCTGAGGCAGTGGCATACACGTTGAAACATCTCAAGAGAGCCATCATAGTTGGAGAGAGGTCGGCAGGCGGGTCAGTGAAGGTCCAGAAGATCAGGATTGGAGATTCAGGGTTCTACATAACGGTTCCCGTGGCTAGGTCTGTCAATCCAATCACAGGGCAGAGCTGGGAAGTTAGTGGTGTCGCTCCATCCGTCAACATCAACGCTAAGGAAGCCATTGTCAATGCCCAGAACCTATTGGCCGTGAGGAGCGCCATTCCCAAGGCTGTTCAGAGCATCTCCGATATCATCAGAAGGTTTTACGCCTTCACTGACAGAGGTCCAGCCCTCCTTTACCACCTGGAATCTACAGACTTTTTCTCTGTCACCTCCGAGGAGGACCTGGCTGCCAAACTCAATCAGGAACTCCAGGCCGTGTCCGAAGACCCCCGCCTGGTCATCAAACTCGCTCAGGACCATGCCATCATCACGGAGGACAACTCTAGACCGGAGAACATTCCGGATGATCCCGAATTCTTAGGGAGACTGGTTGATACTTTGTTCAAAATCCAAATCCTTCCAGGGAATACTGGCTATCTCCGCTTTGATACGTTCATTGAATCATCAGTGGCAGCTAGACTAGGGGAGTACATAGCTAAGAAGGTATGGGAGCCCCTAAAAGACACTGAGAACCTGGTCATAGATCTTCGCTACAACACAGGCGGCTCTTCTGCGTCCTTAGCCATAATACTGTCCTATCTCCAAGACACCTCGCAGAAACGCCACTTCTTCACGATATACGACAGGGTTCAAAACACAACAATGGAATATGACAACTCACCTGGGATCATAGGGCCGACCTACGGTACCAAACGTGGAGTTTATGTGTTGACCAGCTACTACACCGCGAGTGTCGGGGAAGAGTTCGCTTACCTGATGCAGTCCTTACATCGCGGCACGGTCATCGGAGAGATCACGTCCGGTACCTTAATGCACTCAAAGACATTCCAAGTGGAGGCCACTGATATTGTGATCACCATACCTTTCATAAACTTCATAGACAACAACGGGGAGTGCTGGCTGGGAGGAGGCGTGGTCCCCGATGCCATCGTGTTAGCCGAAGAAGCCGTGGATCACGCTCACGAGATCATAGAGTTCCACAGGGGAGTCAGGGCTCTCATCAAAGGTACAGGAGAACTCTTAGAAGTACACTACGCTATCCCCGAGGTCGCCATGAAGGTCAGCAAGGTGCTGTTGACCAAATGGGCAGAGGGCTCGTACCGGTCGGTGGTCGACTTCGAGTCGTTCGCGTCTCTGCTGACGACAGACCTCCAGGAGACCTCGGGCGACCACCGCCTGCACATCTTCTACTGCGACATCGAGCCCGAGTCGCTACACGACTTTCCGAAGATTCCCACCGCGGAGGAAGTGGGATTCATAATCGATGCTCTATTTAAAATAGAGGTGATGCCCGGGAACGTGGGCTATCTGCGGTTCGACATGATGGCGGATGTGGAGGTGGTCAAAGCCATCGGGCCTCAGCTTATTAAACTAGTATGGAGCAAGTTAGTCAACACTGATACCCTTGTGATTGACATGAGATACAACACAGGCGGTTACTCCACAGCCATTCCTCTCCTGTGCTCCTATTTCTTTGACGCCGAACCTCTACGCCATCTTTACACCGTCTTCGACCGCTCCACGACCACCATGACGGAGGTCATGACCTTGCCAGAGGTCTCGGGTCAAAGGTACGGCTCCACCAAGGACATTTACATCCTCACCAGTCACATGACTGGCTCCGCGGCCGAGGCATTCACCCGCACCATGAAAGACCTGAACCGGGCCACCGTGGTCGGAGAGCCGACGATCGGCGGGTCGCTGTCGAGCGGGACCTACCAGATTGGAGACAGCATCCTGTACGCTTCTGTCCCCAACCAGGTCGTCTTTAGTGCGGTCACCGGGAAGGTGTGGAGTGTGTCGGGGGTCGAGCCCCACGTCATCGCCCAGGCCAACGATGCTCTGGCCGTGGCACAGAAAATCGTAGCCGCGAGGCTGCAGAAGAAAGAGCAAGGGAAATAGTTATGTGTTGTAATTGTCTTTTTAAATAAATACTTTGTTTGCCCTGTGATAATAATAGTCCAATATCATGTCCTGTGTTTTAAGAGACATTTCCGATAACGTCGCCGAATCCCCAAACAAGCGAGTGGCCACTTGAATGGAATTACGAGGATAGAAAAGTGATTAAAACAATGTCCCAAGTTTATTGTTTTGAACCAAAATCGTTGTCAAACCTAAATGCCTCTTGGAATTAATTACTTCCTTTTTACCAATTGCACTTTTTTTTATTATTAATTTGGGCACCTTATAAATCCTCCATTGCACTTGTAGGAAAGCACATCCCACCTTAACTGTCGCAAAACTGGGATGCTTTGAGTGGCCTTTTTTGAATGTCCTTAAATCTGTCAGACTGTGTGGCTTAGGTTTATATGTTATGTATTAGTTTTCAGAGTAAATCCCCTTTGCTGACATGTTTTAATACCAAATGTATTACATTTTCTGTCCACCCATATTTTCTGTGAGGAAACAAGGTTTGTTGTTTAAGCATATATTTTTTTCCTGTTCTATGTTTCACTAAATGTCATTTTGAGTTATCTTTTAAATGTCAATATCATCAGAATATGTCAAGTATTTAGCTTTTCTTTATCTGCCTGTTTCTACAATTGACCCATCTCAAAGCCCTGCCCTCTTTTCTTGATCCTCCAATCACAGCCGTTGCATCCCTCCGAAGCAACAGCTGTGATTGGAGGATCAAGAAAAGAGGGCGGGAGCTTGAGACGGGTCAATTGATTGTTGTTCTGTCTCAGTTTTTCTACCTACTGCTAAGGACATAAGTCACCAGTAGAGGGAGCAAGTTCCTAACAAACTCCTGCTCTTCATCCTCCTCTTCCTCCTCCCTTCTACACAGAGTCCCCTCTCCACGGAACTGTAGATCTCTTCATTGCAATAAAATATTTACCACATGAAGAAATAACTACACGCCTCTGCATCACGTTTAATTACTATACAGTCATAAAAAGTTAAAAAAGTAGTGAATTCACTTTTATTTTGCTTGCTTCACATTCATCTATAAATACAAATCGATATTTGACTAGAGATGATCTATTTATTTTAATATTTTAAAATAAAAAATGTGTGTGTGTGCGCGTGTGTGTGTGTGTGTGTGTGTGTGTGTGTGTGTGTGTGTGTGTGTGTGTGTGTGTGTGTGTGTGTGTGTGTGTGTGTGTGTGTGTGTGTGTGTGTGTGTGTGTGTGTGTGTAAAAGGCTCTTGGGTTCAGCCAGCATGCTACAGTGTGGGAACTGGGAAGCATGGCTCTTGTTCTAAGCTTGTAGTCATAGTGCTGACTGAGACTTAAGTAACATACCATTCTGACTGAGCTGGAAAGAGGGAGTTTGCAAAAATGATGGAAAGACTGCAAGCTTTCACAATGTCAAATGAACTTCCACCTCATTTTAGAATGTGAATCATTCTTTTTATTTTTTTTTACTGTTAAAGGGTATCTCACCCCTTTTAAGAAACCAATCAGATTTGTTTCATTCAAATGTATATGTTCTATAAATTAATAAAAACATTATAATGGAAGTAAATGATGATCCAAGCCATGTCTCAGGTCACATGTAACCATAAAGCTTCCAAATAGCTTTCACACCATAGAAGGACTTACAGTATATTTTTCAGAGACTCTCTCCACTTACTTCCACTAGAATTGCCAACAATACTTATAGTTCCAATGTACAAAAACAAAAACAAAAACAACAACAACAACAACAACAACAACAACAACAACAACAACAACAACAACAACAACAACAACAACAACAACAACAACAACAACAACACTGTAGCAAATACTTTTTGGATGGACAGAACTGACTTCCAGTTAGTGAAAAAGAGTTGCTGCCACTAAGGGTCACTAGATACATCTACCTGCCGTAATCCCTCAGGGATATTTCTGTCAGACACAATGGTCACTCCACATGCCACGGGTGTCTTTAAACACGGATTTTTTTTTAAATGGTATATATTTAACACCTGTAGCCTGGGAAACATGTTGCTGTGTGCCTACTTGGCTAGCTTGTTATTGTCTTACAAAAGCACTCAGGATAATACGATTAGAGGTTTATTGTGGGGCAAATCCTCTTATGTGTGTGTGTTAACAGAACCCTTAGAGCCGAAACTGTGTCATTTGACAAAAGACCTCTTTGCAGAAGGAGGTTCTGCTGATCAACACCGGTTCATTTCGACGCAACACAGCAACAGGCAAAAATGGCAAAATCTGTCTTTTTGGTGACGACTCTTCTTGTCTTTGGCAATGTCTTCATCGTCCGCGCCACCTTCCCGCCAAGTCTCATCGTAGACATGGCTAAAATCCTCATGGACAATTACTGCTCTCCAGAGAAGCTGCTAGGCATGCAGGAGGCAATCGACGCAGCCAGCAGCAACACGGAGATCCTCAGCATCCCGGACCCCGAAACCCTGACGAGCGTGCTTACCGCCGGGGTCCAGAGCACCATCAACGACCCGCGCCTGATGGTCTCGCACGAGCCCAACTACGTCCCCGCCGTCCCCCCTCAGCTCCCTGCCCTGCCCCCGGATCAGCTCATCGCCATTCTCCAGCACTCCATCAAGCTGGACGTCATGGAGGGCAACATCGGCTACCTCAGGATCGATCATATCCTCGGGCAGGACGTGGCCGAGAAGGTGGGCCCTCTGCTGCTGGAGCTGGTCTGGAACAAGATCCTGCCCACATCCGCTCTGGTCTTCGACATGCGCCAAACCGGCAGCGGGGAGATGTCCGGGATCCCCTACATAGTGTCTTACTTCACGGAGGCCGAGCCTCCGATTCACATCGACAGCGTGTACGACCGGCCCTCCGACACCACCACCGAGCTGTGGACCATGGCCACGCTGCTGGGGGAGAGGTATGGCGGCACCAAGCCCCTTGTCCTCCTTGTCAGCAAGAACACCAAGGGCGCCGCGGAGGACCTTGCCTACTGCTTCCAGAACCTGAAGAGGGCCACCCTCGTCGGCGAGAAGACCGCCGGGGGCTCCGTGAAAGTCGACAAGATCAAGGTCGGTGACACCGACTTCTACGTTTCCGTGCCGACCGCCAAGTCCATCAACCCTGTCACGGGCAAGACCTGGGAGGTCACCGGCGTGACCCCCGATGTCACGGTCGACGCCGAGGATGCTCTCGCCACCGCCATCAAGATCATTAACCTCCGTGCCCAAGTCCCCGCCATCATTGAGGGGTCTGCGACCCTCATGGCCGAGAAATATGCCTTTGAGTCCATCGGCGCCGATGTTGCAGCTAAACTGAATGGCCTGTTGGCGAGCGGTGAGTACAGCCTGGTTACCTCCAAGGCTGGTCTGGAAGCCAAGCTCACTGCTGATCTGAAGACCCTCTCTGGGGACAAGATCCTGAGGACCACCAGCAACACCCCTGCCCTGCCACCCATGGTAAGATCCTTGTTTTCATTCATTTGATCGTAGGGTTATTTTGAAATTTTTACTTAGAAATACGTTTAAATGGTGAATGAAATTATAATTTCATTGTTGAAAATATTGCCTCGTATTTGTCTAAAAAAAGAAGCGGGTCAGTTCAACCACCTGCATATTTGTAATAACAAACAAATATCTTCAATTAATCGATATGTAATTACTGTTATGTAGTTACAATGTTATTACAAAGTAATTCACCAGACCAATTCCTTCAAGGGAAAGGGCAATGTAAAATTAGACGAGTGCCAAATTACATGAAACTAAATAAATTAAAGTATTGATTCTACAAGGCCTCTTTCTACTGTATGAAAGACATACGAAATAATTGCCTAGATATTTATGCTGGACTATGACATACTGTAGGATCTCGTTAATCAATACATGAAATGAGTGTTGAAAGACACTGACACTTACTCTATCCATGAGACATGCCTGCAGCCATGTTAAGTCTAATACTGTCATTTGCGTTTGAAATGTTAATGACATTTGCCTATTGTATTCTGGCCATGCTTTCTATACAGAATTGTGTGTTTATTGTCTGGTACTGTGTCGTGTGTGTGTTCCCAGGATTACTCTCCAGAGATGTTCATTGAGCTGATCAAGGTCTCTTTCCAAACTGACCTGTTTGAAAACAACATCGGATACCTGCGCTTCGACATGTTCGGAGACTTTGAGGAAGTCAAGGCCATCGCTCAGATCATCGTCGAGCACGTCTGGAACAAAGTCGTCAACACTGACGCTATGATCCTCGACCTCAGGTAGATCAGCTCACAGTGCAAGTCAAGGCGTATAAGAACAACTACTAAATTACGTAGCATGATCAAACAGTTGTCTTGCAAACCCTTGAATAAAGTAAAGTGAAGATATACGCATGAATGAATAACAAATGAACACAAAGACCCAATGAAGCGACTCAAGGGGAGATATTTTCCTCCCTATTTGTTGAAGCTGGACAAAATCCATCCAAATCATAACTCATAACTCCTCTTGGCTCCATTCACAAATCTACCCTGACGACATGATTGTATTTACAGGAACAACGTTGGCGGTCCCACCACGGCCATTTCAGGGTTCTGCTCCTATTTCTTTGATGCCGACAAGTCTGTCCTGTTGGACACACTGTACGACAGACCCTCTGGCACGACCCAGGAGATCTGGTCCCTGACTGAACTCACCGGTAAGAGAACAAAATCAAGTCACTTTATTATACTTTATTCTGCCGGACCCCAGGAGGAAGAGCTGACACTCTGGTGTGCAGCCAATGCAGATCATCAGTCATAAGGCATTACAGAATAAACGAGAAGAAGGCACTCAGTGGAGTGCAGACCTCTGCCAAGGCCTAACAATCTCCCCTCTCTATTACTTTCACATGCTTTCAACATTTTACTGGGTAGATGACAGAAATGTGCCAATATTGCAGTCTCAACAGACCGAGGCTGTAAATCCATATGTCCGCGCTAGAGGAAAGGTCAAGGGAGTCACCAAAAGTCACAGCCTATTCGGTGGAAAATGGGAAGTGTGGCATAATAGGGATATATTATGGGGTCATCAATAAATGTCTTCCTCTTGGTGTCATGAATGTGCACAGCATATCGTATGGCAATGCGGCCATTACTTTTTGAGATATCACTTATAGACATATTTATATAACCTGCTTGGCGGAGGTAACTATACTACCAATGTGTATGATATCCTAAATGATCTCAAGGGGTATTGACCTTTACTAACCTTACATGGCCTTGTTAGCTACTGTTGTTATCCAAAAGACAATAAATCTGTGTAGTCCAATAAATACTGTGGGTAATGAAAACTAGTCTCTACACAGCAGGACCACTGTCATGCGTCACTTGATTGGCTGTAACCTAGTTCTCTCGTTTTTAAACCGTCCCAAGTGGGTTAATCACAGAGAACTGGTGGCAATCCCCTGTGACAAGCATCATGATAACCACCTGCTACCGTTCCATAACTGACCTCGATCCGCTAACTCATTTACCACGTTACATCCTACCCTGTTCTCCCTACTTATCCTCCACCATTTTCATCATACATTTTTTCTGACACATCCCTCTCTCTTTCTCTCTCTCTCCTTCTCTCCCTCCCTCTCTCTCTCCCTCTTTCCTCTTTCCCTCCCTCTCTCCTTCTATCTCTCTCTCCCTCTCTCTCCCTCTCTCTCTCCCTCCCTCTCTCTCTCTCTCTCTCTCTCTCTCTCTCTCTCTCTCTCTCTCTCTCTCTCTCTCTCTCTCTCTCTCTCTCTCTCTCTCTCTCTCTCTCTCCTCCCACTCCATCCAGGAGCGAGATACGGCCCCCAGAAGAGCCTGATCATCCTGACCAGCGGGGCCACCGCCGGCGCCGCCGAGGAGTTTGTCTACATCATGAAGAAGCTCGGCCGCGCCATGATCGTCGGCGAGACAACCGCCGGGGCCTCCCACCCGCCCCAGACCTTCGCCGTCGGAGAGACCGGTGTTTACCTCAGCATCCCCACCGTCCACTCCGACACCGCCTCCGGGCCCGCCTGGGAGGGGGCCGGCATCGCGCCTCACATCCCCGTGCCCGCCGACGCCGCTCTCGACACGGCCAAGGGCATCCTCAACAAGCACTTTGCAGGCCAGAAGTGAACTCCCTGAATGATAAAAAAAAAAAAAAAGGACAGGGAGACGTTATCTTGTTTCGGCAGCCAAAGGGTTTTAGGGTTTAGGAATCTGGAGTTTCTTTAGGAAGTGAAGCATGTAGGGTTAATGTCCCAATGCGCTGGCCCTGTCATTCTCTCTACACCTAAGCCTTCTGTAGCCTCTCGGTAGAGTTCTTGCTTTTTATGATAGGAAAATGAGACACGTTGTAGCCTACAGCTTGATTGATTGATTGATGGAACATTTTATTAACAGATTGCAGAATGGGTACAATACAGTATAGCTCAATACACACAATTGTTAAGGGGATGCAGACCAGAGAAAGACTTTCGTCTTGTTTACATCAGGGTCCCCGAGCTGGATTTTAGATGGTTGTTACTCATAGTTTTCATTTCTCATGATATGTATTCTGATTGTAGGAGCGTAGCCTGTACGCTTGTATGATTTATCTCGCAAAGTGAGTGGGTACGGAGATGTGAGGTTCTTTTACGAAGTGGGTTCATGATCTATGAATGTGTCTGTGCTAAAGGTTATTTCGGCTATGACTTTGTTAAAAACAGCTTTACATTTTTTGGCCTTTACAAAAAGAACCTCTTGAGGTGTTAAGTGATTGAACAAGGAACATGAACGCTAAAGCCAATCAAAAGTGAAAAAGAATGTATCAAATCAAATGTGGGAATATTTCCAATAACAATTAGACATCGCTCGTTCCTTTCTGTGATGTGTTTTGATTTGGGACCTTTGTAAACGAATCAAGCTGTCTTTAAAAGGAAAAAGAAACTGTCATCACTGTATGATGTATAATGGATTGTGTCCCGTAGACAGTGACGTTCATGCCATGTGGGGCTACTTGGGTTGTATCAATTCCAGTGGTGGGACGGAAATATTTCAATAAAAAAATCAATTAAAAAAAGAAGCCAATCGAAACACGAAAATTGTGTGGGTCTTACTTTTTATATATATTATGTATATATAACAACATAATAGCTTGGGAATGGATTCAGACAAACCAAAAAGCCCATGTGTTTATATAACAAACACATTCTTGGCCCTATAACGCTATATCACTATCCCAGCCAGATTTTCTCAAGGTGGCAATTAGAACAAACCTCGGCACCCCCTCGGGGAGCGTAAGCACCAGGCATTGTTTTGCAACTTTACAATCTCTTGTTAATTGCCCGTGCCAACGAATGTCTTTAGATTAGTTTGTGATAAGCCACACTGCAAGTCTTGTGGTTGGAGAGAAGAATGTGGGTGCGATGAGTTGCACATCCATTTTGAGATCCGCGAGGGTGTTTCAGCGCCATGCTGGAGAACATTTCTTACATTTAAAGGTGCACTGTGTAGTTCTGAGAGAGATAATTGTTTACATTTGCAGAGCCTGTTACTGTAATGTCATTTCTTGAATTGATAATGATCTATGAAGTCTATCACATTTTATCATAAATTCTTTATTGTCATTTTACTTGCGTACAACGAGATTATGGACTTTAATTTAAGGTGCTGGTAATAGAAAATAAGCATAAAATCACACAAGTAATAAAAAAGAAAGATAATACCACAATACTATACAATATGATACTATACACACAAGTAATAAAAAATAAACAATGTCACAATACTATACAATATACAGAATATACAACAATCACAGTGTCAGACAGTAGTGGATAATTGCACTTATGAATATTGAAGGGTAGAATATTGCACTTGATGTTGGGAGGAAATTGCATTGAATGGTTATATATTGCACAGTGTGGGAGGAGGAGGTGGTAAGCAGGTGCTTCTTTGAATAGTAAATATATTTGTAAACAAGATTTCTGGCCCTGCAGTTGTAAACAAAAACAGTGAAATGGTCATTTTTCACGTTGCTTTCACACCTATAGTTCGGTAGACTGCACGATTCAGGGGTGAAGTTGCATTTAGCCTACATTGTTGCATTTTTCATTTGGTTTGGTTATCTTTCACACTGTACAAACACACCAATGTGATCACTGCCAACATGTTGCTGTGAAAAGGGGCTTCAAACTTGCAGGAATAATTCTTTCATTTGGGTAGTTTTGTCCATACATTTTCATCAGAGGCTGAGGCACTGAGGAGATGGTTCACTCTGGATTGCCAGGATGTGGAGTGTTACGATTAGTACGCTTCTTAGTCATGTTGGACCCAGATGGCAGAGTATGGATAGATGAGACCGGAGACAGCACTTGACGATTAACAGTTTACTTCAACACATACACAGGTAACATTTATCAGTGACCGCGCCCAGCAGGGCAGGACAGACAGGACTATATACACAAGACTAATTGACAAGACACAGAGGGTAATTTACAAACAAGACACAGGTGTGGTAGACAGAAACAATAGAGCACAGAGTACTGGGAAAACAATAACAAACAACCAGACTAAAACATAATTACAAACCACAGACAGGGAAACACAAGACTAACACAGTGGAGACAACAATAACAACAACAACACAGATAGTACACATAACAGACACAACTGACAATAAACAATAATGAGTTGATGTGTGAGCTGATGCCAGATCGGCATCAGCCCACCGGTTGGAAATGATGACTGAGAGTTATTGTTATTGATGGGAGGTTGTGAATATAAATGTCTGGATCCTGATCCCATAGGACCAGGACCGGAGGAAGTGTTACAGTGGAGGAATAATTAAACGTAATGTATGAAGGGGATAAAGTGGTTTATGGATCTAATCTAATCTGGTTAACAAAACCATTAATTCTTGTCACTATATAACTTAATTCAAAACCTTTTGGTAAACGGGAGATTATATTGTTACAAAGAATCTTGTGATCTCTCGAATCCAGCTGCATCGCAAGGTAAGAGATTATATATGTTTATATTAGAGGTGGGCATAGATAAACTTTTTTAATCTAGATTAATCTATCTGCAATCCTGGATTTAATCTAGATTAATCTAGATTAAAATGGCAAAAAAAAAAAAAAAAACTGCCGAAGGCATTCAAAATATGTGTGTTCTACCCAAATAATGACCAGAAGTAAGTCCTTACTTTTTCTTTCCTCCTTATGTTTCTCAGGCCAGGTGGCCCATTACACCATGAGCCCGTTTCCAAAATGCATTACAGACTGTTTGAAAAAGCTGTTTTGCTATGATAATTGGTAATGAAATATCAAAATAATGTTCAATAAGATGTACTTGTGTTTAATAAGTTGTTTTATACAGAAGTTAACACAAATAAATAATATTACCAGTACAGTACAGTATCTAGCACACTCTCAGGAGCAAAACAGAAAGAAGCATTTCAAACTTGAACTATGTGACATGGCTTGACTCAATCAGTCCAATCTCTATTTCTCCTTATTCCACCAGTCACTCAGGCAGACCAGCTTGTTTTATGTAGCGGTGTCTACTTATAGTGCCTATAATATTTTTCCCGTTGGGTGCCAGACAGGGCCAAACCCTGCCAATGCAAATCAACTGCTCCAGTGTAGTTGCTCAGTGGCCAATGGTGTCAACTGTGGTTGTACTGGGCAGCTCCCAGGTGTGAATGGAACTGTGTGAATGTGAAGCAGGGCGTTCCTGAAAAAGAGCATCTGTGCTCAGAGAACCTACCCTGGGTAAATAAAGGTAATTTGTAAAAGGTAAATTGTAAAATTATTTTTTTTTTAATTAAATTGATTAATGCAATTAATGCATTAAACGCAGCACGTTAACGCCGTTAACGGCCCAGCTCTAGTTTATATATATACTTTATATATTTTATACCCAGTTTAATCACCTGTGCATTGTATATTACTATTGCGCTTTAGACTTTACAGTTACATTTGCACTCTCGTTGGATGTCAAACCTATTTTCATTGCACTGTATACTTGTGCTGTATGATGACAATACATTTAAATCTAATCTAATCTAATCTAATGTGGATAAAACAATTATGCGATCTCCACCTTACACAAATGTTATGAAACACCATATGTTTTGTCCACATACCAATCATGCATGCAAGGTATTTGTTTAGTATCACAACATTATTTGGCTATTTAAGATTGACCAACTACGAACGTTATGATGTTGAAAAATCACACGTTTAGAAATATATGGAAAATGTCAACAAAAACTGTCCAATCAGCTTCATAAGATGTGTGATTTTTCAGGTATTTTCCTGCCTTTGGTCCCGTTTGTGTTCACACCTCAAACTAACCGCACCAGAGATGCACGTTTTCAGGCGGCCCAGAGTTGGCTTATTTGGTCTGCACCGACAAGCTTTGACACCAGCGAAAACCAACTTATCCGAGGTAAACAAACCAGGGTTTGATTAAAACGGACCAAAGATCTCAGGTGTTATGGTTTGTAACCGACCCCAATCGCACAACACAAGACAGGTATGATGGTTTGCCAAGAAACAGATATTTATTGAACAACAGGGAAATACAGGGAAAAGGGCACTGTCCCTTTAAGGGAGAAAACACAAAACACTGGAATAACGCCTAAGGGAAGGTTAAGGGAACGCCTTGGGACAGAGGAACTAGAGACTAGGTAAACCAGGGACAAGGAGAACTAGGGAGAGAGGACTAGGGACTAGGAGAGCTAGGGATAGAGGACTAGGGACTAGGAGAACTAGGGATAGAGGACTAGGGACTAGGAGAACTAGGGATAGAGGACTAGGGACTAGGAGAACTAGGGATAGAGGACTAGGGACTAGGAGAACTAGGGATAGAGGACTAGGGACTAGGAACTAGCTGGAACTAGAAGGGGGGAACTTGGGGAACAGAGGGAACAGGTTCTGGTGACAGAGGGAACAGAGGCCCGCGGAGGCGGGCTGGGGTACAGGGAGGAACTGGGGACTGGTGGGAAAACATCTGGGCCGCTCTGCAGGACAGAGGAGAGAGTTAATGCACAAAAGGGAAAAAACAGAGCAGGTGCAGAACAGTCCAAATAACAAAGTGAACAAAGTAATAATATCTTCGTGTGACAAACACACAGGGGGAGATGTAAAGTCCAAAAATACTATTCTAAGTGAGAACCAAAAACAGAGGCATTACGCTGGGAGATGAAATGTCCAAACTAACTAACAGAGGCAATACGCTGGGAGATGAAATGTCCAAACTAACTAACAGAGGCAATACGCTGGGAGATGAAATGTCCAAACTAACTAACAGAGGCAATACGCTGGGAGAGTGACATCACAATCAAAACTCACCCAGGCGTATGCGTAAAAGTACAGGAACAGCAGCGGGAACGGGGGCAAGAGACATTACGCTGAGTGAGTGACATCACAATCAAAACTCACCCAGGCGTATGCGTAAAGGTAAAGGGGCAGCAGCGGGAACGGGGGCAAGGGCACTACGCTGAGTGAGTGACATCACAATCAAAACTCACCCAGGCGTATGCGTAAAGGTACGGGGACAGCAGCGGGAACGGGGGCAAGGACATTACGCTGGGTGAGTGACATCACAATCAAAACTCACCCAGGCGCATGCGTAATGGTACAGGGACAGCAACGGGAACGAAGGCATCGCCACCGGGGCGGCTGGCTGTCCGAGCCGAGGGAGAGAGTGCTGGAACAGTGGCGGTGACGAGGGCATCGTCCACCGGGTAGCCGCTGTCGGAGCCGAGGAACAGAGTGCTGGAACAGTGGCGGTGACGAGGGCATCGTCCACCGGGTAGCCGCTGTCGGAGCCGAGGAACAGAGTGCGCGCCACACCTTGGTGTGCGCGTCGGAACAGGGAGCTGGAACAGTGGCGGTGGCGAGGATGTCGTCCACCGGGTAGCCACTGTCGGGGCCGAGGAACAGAGCGCGCGCCACACCTTGGTGTGCGCGTCGGAACAGGGAGCTGGAACAGTGGCGGTGGCGAGGATGTCGTCCACCGGGTAGCCACTGTCGGAGCCGAGGAACAGAGTGCGCGCCACACCTTGGTGTGCGCGTCGGAACAGGGAGCTGGAACAGTGGCGGTGGCGAGGATGTCGTCCACCGGGTAGCCACTGTCGGGGCCGAGGAACAGAGCGCGCGCCACACCTTGGTGTGCGCGTCGGAACAGGGAGCTGGAACAGTGGCGGTGGCGAGGATGTCGTCCACCGGGTAGCCACTGTCGGAGCCGAGGAACAGAGTGCGCGCCACACCTTGGTGTGCGCGTCGGAACAGGGAGCTGGAACAGTGGCGGTGGCGAGGATGTCGTCCACCGGGTAGCCACTGTCGGAGCCGAGGAACAGAGTGGCGCGCCACACCTTGGTGTGCGCGTCAGAACAGAGAGACGCCTCGGGGTGCGTCTGCCAGGAGGAGTGTGCCAAGCACGAAGGTCTGGAAGATGCGCGTCGGCGTGCTGAGGTCTGGAGAGCGTGCCAAGCTCGAAGGTCTGGAAGATGCGCGTCAGAGCGCTGGTACGGAGGAGCGTGCCAAGCTCGAAGGTCTGGAAGATGCGCGTCTGTGCGCCGGTACGGAGGAGCGTGCCAAGCTCGAAGGTCTGGAAGATGCGCGTCAGAGCGCTGGTACGGAGGAGCGTGCCAAGCTCGAAGGTCTGGAAGATGCGCGTTGCGCGCTGGTCTGGAGAGCGTGCCAAGCTCGAGCGTCCTTGGAAGATGCGCGTTGCGCGCTGTGGACTGGAGAGCGTCTGCGCTGGTCTGGATGTGCGTCAGGACGACAGCTGCGCGGGGGGTCTGAAGTGGATGACTGGGATGCCTCCCGTGGAAGTCTAGGGAGCGCAGACCAGTCCCACTCTCAGGCAACGGCGACAGCAGGCGAAGGCTGGAGCAAACATCTCGACGCCGGAGAATGGAACAGCATAGGCAGACAGAGGATCTCCCGAAAGAGTCTAGATGTTTAGAGAATATGACTCGGCAAGTATACAACACGACCCCACGCCAAAACGAGGGGAAGCGCCCTGGTATTTAAAGCCCACAGGGGGACTAATTAGCCTGCCACCACAGGTGCGAGAGATAATAGAATATCAAACAGGTGTGGCCACTAAGGGTAAGGAACGAGAGGGTGGGGGCTAGAGAGAGTGAGTAGGGAATTCCTAACAGTAGGCTTAAAGAAGACAGAGAATAGGGAATTCCTAACAGTAGGCTTAAAGAAGACAGAGAAAAGGTAGTGAGCAGCGGGCAAAACCTCACAGTATCCCCCCCTCCAACGGGAGCCACCCGGCGACCCAAAACAAATACAGACAGAGTGGCAGGGGGCAAAACAAGAGGTACTGGCCAAGCCAGCAGGGGAAGCCACCACAAGAGTGGGGCTAGCAAAAGAAACAGGGTCGCCGAGGGGTAACTAGGGTAGCAGAGGGGCAACTGGGGGAACTGGTCTAGAGAAACTGGGTCTAGAGAACTGGTCTAGAGAACTGGTCTAGAGAACTGGGCTAGAGAACTGGTCTAGAGAACTGGTTTAGAGAACTGGTCTAGAGAACTGAGGGGCAAGCAGGGTAGCAAAGGGTTAACCATGGAAGCACCGGGAAAGGGCTAGCAGAGGGAAGGTTAGCTGCCAGGGCACTGATAGCTACAGGGCCTATGCTAGCTGTACTGCTACATCAACATAGAGGCTGCGCAAGCTGCCGGAGCCAGGCTAGCAGAGGGAAAGGGTAGCTGCCAGGGCACTGATAGCTACAGGGCCTATGCTAGCTGTACTGCTACATCAACATAGAGGCTGCGCTAGCTGCCGGAGCTAGGCTGGCAGACAGGGCTGGACCAGCATGAGAGCACAAGCTAGCTGGAAGGACAGTCCTAGCTGTGTGAGAAAAACTGACCTTGCTAGCTGAAAGGGCAGTCCTAGCAGTGGGATAAACTACACAAAAAAAGTGGAGGCCATGCAGAGGGACCGGGTTAGCTGCTTGGGCCTGGCTAGCTACAGGGCCCATGCCAGCAGCAAGGGCTGCATAAACATAGAGGCTGTGCTAGCAGCCGGGGCCAAGCTAGCAGACTGGGGCTCTGCTGAGGGACTGGGTTAGCTGCCAGGGCATGGCTAGCTACAGGGGGGTCAAACAGGGCTAAACGGGAAGCAAACAGGGGAGCTAACCGGGGAGACTAACAAGCTAAACAGGGGAGCTAACAAGCTAACAAGGGAGCTAAACAGGGCTAACAAGGAAGCTAAACTGGGCTAACAGGGAAGCTAGAGGGAACAAGAAAAAAAAAGGCAAACTCAACATACACCGTCTGTGCTGGCTGGGGTCGTCGATTTGGTGGGGTCGTACTGTTATGGTTTGTAACCGACCCCAATCGCACAACACAAGACAGGTATGATGGTTTGCCAAGAAACAGATATTTATTGAACAACAGGGAAATACAGGGAAAAGGGCACTGTCCCTTTAAGGGAGAAAACACAAAACACTGGAATAACGCCTAAGGGAAGGTTAAGGGAACGCCTTGGGACAGAGGAACTAGAGACTAGGTAAACCAGGGACAAGGAGAACTAGGGAGAGAGGACTAGGGACTAGGAGAGCTAGGGATAGAGGACTAGGGACTAGGAGAACTAGGGATAGAGGACTAGGGACTAGGAGAACTAGGGATAGAGGACTAGGGACTAGGAGAACTAGGGATAGTGGACTAGGGACTAGGAGAACTAGGGATAGAGGACTAGGGACTAGGAACTAGCTGGAACTAGAAGGGGGGAACTTGGGGAACAGAGGGAACAGGTTCTGGTGACAGAGGGAACAGAGGCCCGCGGAGGCGGGCTGGGGTACAGGGAGGAACTGGGGACTGGTGGGAAAACATCTGGGCCGCTCTGCAGGACAGAGGAGAGAGTTAATGCACAAAAGGGAAAAAACAGAGCAGGTGCAGAACAGTCCAAATAACAAAGTGAACAAAGTAATAATATCTTCGTGTGACAAACACACAGGGGGAGATGTAAAGTCCAAAAATACTATTCTAAGTGAGAACCAAAAACAGAGGCATTACGCTGGGAGATGAAATGTCCAAACTAACTAACAGAGGCAATACGCTGGGAGATGAAATGTCCAAACTAACTAACAGAGGCAATACGCTGGGAGATGAAATGTCCAAACTAACTAACAGAGGCAATACGCTGGGAGAGTGACATCACAATCAAAACTCACCCAGGCGTATGCGTAAAAGTACAGGAACAGCAGCGGGAACGGGGGCAAGAGACATTACGCTGAGTGAGTGACATCACAATCAAAACTCACCCAGGCGTATGCGTAAAGGTAAAGGGGCAGCAGCGGGAACGGGGGCAAGGGCACTACGCTGAGTGAGTGACATCACAATCAAAACTCACCCAGGCGTATGCGTAAAGGTACGGGGACAGCAGCGGGAACGGGGGCAAGGACATTACGCTGGGTGAGTGACATCACAATCAAAACTCACCCAGGCGCATGCGTAATGGTACAGGGACAGCAACGGGAACGAAGGCATCGCCACCGGGGCGGCTGGCTGTCCGAGCCGAGGGAGAGAGTGCTGGAACAGTGGCGGTGACGAGGGCATCGTCCACCGGGTAGCCGCTGTCGGAGCCGAGGAACAGAGTGCTGGAACAGTGGCGGTGACGAGGGCATCGTCCACCGGGTAGCCGCTGTCGGAGCCGAGGAACAGAGTGCGCGCCACACCTTGGTGTGCGCGTCGGAACAGGGAGCTGGAACAGTGGCGGTGGCGAGGATGTCGTCCACCGGGTAGCCACTGTCGGGGCCGAGGAACAGAGCGCGCGCCACACCTTGGTGTGCGCGTCGGAACAGGGAGCTGGAACAGTGGCGGTGGCGAGGATGTCGTCCACCGGGTAGCCACTGTCGGAGCCGAGGAACAGAGTGCGCGCCACACCTTGGTGTGCGCGTCGGAACAGGGAGCTGGAACAGTGGCGGTGGCGAGGATGTCGTCCACCGGGTAGCCACTGTCGGGGCCGAGGAACAGAGCGCGCGCCACACCTTGGTGTGCGCGTCGGAACAGGGAGCTGGAACAGTGGCGGTGGCGAGGATGTCGTCCACCGGGTAGCCACTGTCGGAGCCGAGGAACAGAGTGCGCGCCACACCTTGGTGTGCGCGTCGGAACAGGGAGCTGGAACAGTGGCGGTGGCGAGGATGTCGTCCACCGGGTAGCCACTGTCGGAGCCGAGGAACAGAGTGGCGCGCCACACCTTGGTGTGCGCGTCAGAACAGAGAGACGCCTCGGGGTGCGTCTGCCAGGAGGAGTGTGCCAAGCACGAAGGTCTGGAAGATGCGCGTCGGCGTGCTGAGGTCTGGAGAGCGTGCCAAGCTCGAAGGTCTGGAAGATGCGCGTCAGAGCGCTGGTACGGAGGAGCGTGCCAAGCTCGAAGGTCTGGAAGATGCGCGTCTGTGCGCCGGTACGGAGGAGCGTGCCAAGCTCGAAGGTCTGGAAGATGCGCGTCAGAGCGCTGGTACGGAGGAGCGTGCCAAGCTCGAAGGTCTGGAAGATGCGCGTTGCGCGCTGGTCTGGAGAGCGTGCCAAGCTCGAGCGTCCTTGGAAGATGCGCGTTGCGCGCTGTGGACTGGAGAGCGTCTGCGCTGGTCTGGATGTGCGTCAGGACGACAGCTGCGCGGGGGGTCTGAAGTGGATGACTGGGATGCCTCCCGTGGAAGTCTAGGGAGCGCAGACCAGTCCCACTCTCAGGCAACGGCGACAGCAGGCGAAGGCTGGAGCAAACATCTCGACGCCGGAGAATGGAACAGCATAGGCAGACAGAGGATCTCCCGAAAGAGTCTAGATGTTTAGAGAATATGACTCGGCAAGTATACAACACGACCCCACGCCAAAACGAGGGGAAGCGCCCTGGTATTTAAAGCCCACAGGGGGACTAATTAGCCTGCCACCACAGGTGCGAGAGATAATAGAATATCAAACAGGTGTGGCCACTAAGGGTAAGGAACGAGAGGGTGGGGGCTAGAGAGAGTGAGTAGGGAATTCCTAACAGTAGGCTTAAAGAAGACAGAGAATAGGGAATTCCTAACAGTAGGCTTAAAGAAGACAGAGAAAAGGTAGTGAGCAGCGGGCAAAACCTCACATCAGGTGTGAAAGCAACCTCGCTGTCCCCGGGACCCAGTTTTTTCCTGAGCATAGTAGTAATGTGTATTTTCATATACCATAGAATTCTTCCAGAACACTTGAGTTGAAAACGTAAACCCCCAAAACTACATACTGCACCTTTAATGGATCAAAAGTATTCCATGTTTTTTGGGGCGCCCTCGTGGTGCATTCCATAGTGCCTCGCGCACCTACACGGCCGACCCGGGTGCGTCAGCTCCCGTCGTTATTTGTCGCATGTCCTCCCCACCTCTCCTCCCGTTCGCCCTCTCCTCTGTCGGTCCTGCGTGACATTTTAGCTGTAAAAATGCTAAAAAAAATAAAAAATAAAAAAAAAAGTATTCCATGTTTAAGTGTAAAAAATAAATAATATCAAGTCTTGTTCAAAATAATTAAAGTGCCTTGTTACACTATCCCCTTCTGCTTAAATTGTTAGGTAACATCCAAGTTATAAATATATTCTGAGTAACGCCAAAGGGATCCCCAATGCGTCTATTCGAAAGGCAACCGGTTCATGCTTCCGCGTTTGCGTTTTGCGCTCTGATTGGCCAATCGTGTGACGGCAAATTCTTTCGCCGGTTAAGCTTAGGCACTCTTTCGAAGTTGGTTAAGGTTAGAGTTTGTCTTAGAGCATGGCGATAGAATGCCAGCCCTGATTCCAAACTCTAACCTTAACCAACTTCGAAAGAGTCGCCTAAGCTTAACCAGTGATAAACTAGGCGTTAGGTAGTTTGCTGCTGGTCGAGGCGGAAATGGGCGCGTCACGCGATTGGGCGCACATGTCACATGACCAGAAACGTCAGTGGCCAATCAGATTCGCAAAACGCATGAACCGGTTGCCTTTCGAATAGACGCATCCCCAATACTTAAGTTTAGAGGTCACGATAATGATAGGAACTGTATAGGAACTAATGAGAAACGACTATGTTAACAAACCATTGATCTAGCTGTTATCAGAACTATTAGAGGGGATCTACTTATCAGGGAATAACCTAAGTGGACACCAGTACCGTGCTGAGCTTTTTAAATAGGGGTCAAGGGTAAAGGAGGAGTCCAAGACCCAGAACACGACTGACCCTGTAAAGGATGGGCTTCTTGGTATTTACAGTGTGGCCCCTTTGATCTGGATTGAGTTTCAGTGTCTTCCAGAAGAAAGAGGTGGACGGTGATCTCTGTGCAGTCAGGGGTCTACTCCTATACTGCCCTACTAAGGTAAAAAAAAAAACTTAACTTCAGTTACTGTAGTTTGCCTTTGTAGGGCAGTACTGATATTAGATTCAATTACATTAGTTTAGATTGGATTTGATTCAAATGTATTGTCATTATACAGCACAAGTACAGTATAACGAAAAGTTGGTTTGGCATCCAACCAGAGTGCAAATGCAACAGTAAAGTGCAATAGTAATATATGGAGGTGTACAGGTGATTAATCTGTGTATAAGATTTATAAATTAGTACTACTGAGTAATATTGCTAATTAGATGTATGTACAGAGTTGTAGTATTATTATGTACAGTGATACAGGTATAAAGAGGCTATGGTAAGTCGTACTGGCCAGCAGCATAACTAGTACGAGTAGGTAAGGGTTATGTACAGATATAGATATAATATCTACAGATATGTAAAAAGGATTAGGCTATATCCAGGTAGACAGATGTGGATAGATATATACGGTGAGAATAAATATATATATACGGTATATAATAATAATAATAATAATAACTTTATTTGTATAGCACTTTTCATACAGAGGTTGCAGTTCAAAGTGCTTCACAACAGTAAAAAATACAGGCATAAGCGAGCATAAAAAGATAGACAGGTAGAATCACAGTGTTTCACATTAGGATCTAGCATCCCAATAGGCTCTCCGCTTACAGTTTTCAGTAACACAAATAGTAAAAATAGTTTAAAATGATTCAGTTTAAAAATAGTAAAATAAAAATAAAATAGAATAAAATAAAAATTATAAAATAGAACGGACATAAAAAATACAGGCATGAGCGAGCATAGCAAGATATGGCAAGTGACAACAATGCATAAAGTTTACAGACAATCCATGCTGATTGATCTGCCATAAGCAAGTGAAAGTTTACAGACAATCCATGCTGATTGATCTGCCATAAGCAAGTGAAGATTACAGTCTGTTCTAACAAACCAAACTGCCATGTATTAAAGTTTACAGACAATCCATGCTGATTGATCTGCCATAAGCATATTACAGTCTGTTCTAACAAACCAAACTGCTACAGCCAGGACACAGTTAACCTGGTTCTACTAACAGCCAGGACACAGTTAACCTGGTTCTACTACAGCCAGGACACAGTTAACCTGGTTCTACAACAGCCAGGACACAGTTAACCTGGTTCTACTACAGCCAGGACACAGTTAACCTGGTTCTACAATGCTACAGCCAGGACACAGTTAACCTGGTTCTACTAACAGCCAGGACACAGTTAACCTGGTTCTACTACAGCCAGGACACAGTTAACCTGGTTCTGCAATGCTACAGCCAGGACACAGTTAACCTGGTTCTACTAACAGCCAGGACACAGTTAACCTGGTTCTACTACAGCCAGGACACAGTTAACCTGGTTCTACTAACAGCATAGTGTTTCACATTAGGATCTAGCATCCTAATAGGCTCTCTATTCAGTAATTAAAAAGTGCACTAACCGACGGACATAAAAAAATAAAAATAAAAAAAAATACAGGCATGAGCGAGCATAGCAAATAATAAGAATAGTTTAAAATGATTCAGTTTAAAAATAGTCATCAGTAAGAAGTAAAAAGTGCAATAACCGACACATGAATTTGATAGGCAGTGTAAAAGAGTAGGCAGGGTAAGAATAAATACAAGTTGTGTCAGGATATCCCTGATGTTTCCTCTTGCCACTAGGTGGTAGCAGATATCTATCAGTGAAATGCCTGAGCAAAGAGATAGGTTTTAAGCTGTCTTTTAAAGATGTCTAGCGAGTTGGCTTCCCTGATGTTTTGGGGTAGTTTGTTCCATAGTTTTGGGGCATAGTTGATAAAGGCTGCATTACCGATCCTCTTTTGACTGCTTCTGGGAGCCTCTAGTAGTCCAGCAGCTGATGATCGCAGTGTTCTTGCTGGTGTGTAATTTATTAGAGTGTTGGCGATGTAGCTAGGTCCCTGTCCATTTAGAGCTTTGTATGTAAGGAGAAGGACCTTAAAGTCAATTTTAAATGTTACAGGAAGCCAGTGTAAAGCGGCTAAGACTGGACTAATGTGCTCTCTCCTTTTGGTTCTAGTTAGCAGTCGGGCTGCAGAGTTTTGGATTAGCTGAAGCCTCTCTGTGGTTTTCTTAGGGAGACCTGTGAAAAGTGCATTACAGTAGTCTAGCCGGCTAGATATGAATGCATGAATTAGCTTCTCAGCATCGTTCTGATTAATAAATGGTCGTACTTTTGCTATATTTCTGAGATGGAAGAACGATGTTTTCGTCACTTTGCTAATATGAGAATTGAAGTTCAGTTCTGAATCTATGACAACCCCAAGACTAGTGACCTCAGATTTGATCCAAGGGGTTAGTCCCCCCAGGTTCTTTATTAATGTTTCTTTTTTAGTTTTGGAGCCGATAATTAGAATTTCAGTTTTGTTCTCGTTTAGTTTCAGGAAGTTCTTACTCATCCATTTATTTATTGCCAGTAAGCAGTCTGTAATGGAGCTAATCGCTGTATCATTTGGTTCAGCAGATATGTACAGTTGTGTATCATCCGCATAGCTATGGAAATCTACATTATGTTCTCTGATGATATCACCCAGCGGTAACACGTAAAGGGAGAAGAGTAAAGGACCTAAGCAACTCCCTTGTGCAACTCCATAGTTGTTGTCGTATATATCAGACATGTGATCTCCTAGTTTAACATAGAATTTCCTCCCTCTGATGTATGTTTTAAACCAGCCTAGCACATGGTCTGAGAAACCGACATGGTTTTCAAGACGATCGATTAGAATATCGTGATCGATTGTATCAAATGCTGCACTGAGATCTAACAGGATAAGGATGGAGATCTTATTCTCGTCAGAGTTTAGTCTGAGGTCACTGATTATTTTGGTGAGGGCAGTTTCAGTGCTATGATATTTTCTGAATCCTGACTGAAATTCTTCTAAGATGTTGTTTTCTTCAAGAAAGGAATTTATTTGAACTGAAACTATCTTTTCAAGTACTTTACTAATGAATGGTAGGTTGGATATTGGACGATAATTTGCCATTTCATTACTATCCAAGTTAGGTTTTTTTAGTAATGGCTTTACAACTGCTGTTTTAAAGGCATCCGGGAAAATACCAGTCCTAAGGGTGTTTATGATATCTAGCACAGGGCTTGAAACACTATTAAATACCCGTTTGAAGAAAGCTGTAGGTATAGGGTCAATGTCTGAGGTGGAGGAGTTACATTCTGAGACAGTTTTGCAGAGTACATCTAATGTGATGCATGTGAAACTTCTCATGGTTACATTGCACGGTTTGCCGCAATCAACTTTATTTCCATCATGAGTAATGCTGGCCCTGATCAAGGTTATTTTATACAGCATTATTGTACATGCAATCATACAGTGTTATGGGTTATATGCATGTGTATAAGTATGTATATAGAAGGATATAGTGGTAATAATGCATACACATTCAGAGGGATACAGGTGTAGTGGTATAATTACACATGTATGGGGGTACACTGCTGTACAAAGGCACACGGCAGTAATGGAAGTTAGTTTCAGCACTATCAAGATTTTAAATGGCTCCCACTTGGATGGTTATTATACGGTATTTGTAATGTGTAATTACTAGGGATGCACCTGTAACGGATGGTATTGTGAAGCGCAGTCAAGAAGGGCTGGGGTGAGTAGCGGTGCCAGGATGGTATCGTGAAGCACAGTCACGAAGGGCTGAGTTGAGTAGCGGTGCTATGGGTTAAACTCACTCTCACATCCTCAAAAGACGCATAGACACGGTACAAAGAAGTGAATTCACCTCTTGGTATAGCGGTCTGTGTTGTTGCACGTGGCGTGGCAGACCCTTGTTCGAATCTCCCTCGGGGCATCGAAGTTTGAGGTGACGTCAGGCACATGCACACATAGAGCCCAAGGGATGCTTGAGCACCTGCCCTTTTGTGCCTAATATTTCAGGATAGAATCAAAATATTAGGTAAAGAGAGAGAGATGCCCCATATTCCATTGCAGTTTGCACAGCTCCTCTCCGCGGACCTATATTTATGTATAGTGTGGGTGGTGATGATGATGATGATGATGATGATGATGATGATGATGATGATGATGATGATGATGATGATGATGATGATGATGATGATGATAGAAACCGCTGTGGCCCATATAGTTAAATGCTGGTATTACACTCACTGAAGGACACAAAGAAGTCAAGTCCGATGGGATTTGGGAATCTCAAATACAAATCGGGATTGGAATAAAAAATGCATTTATTATTATTATTATAATTTTTATTTATTTTTTAACCTTTATTTTACCAGGTAGTCACTTGAGATCAAATATCTCTTTTTCGAGCATTAAACAATTATTATTATTAAACAATACAGAATATATACACTTCTTGGGGTCTGTAGGATAAGCACTTATTCCCTCCCCCCTGAACATTTATGGAGATGTATGGGCCTTTTAAAGGCCAACTTGCAGGTTGTATTTTTGTTCAATAAACAATGTGACTAGGGTTAGGGTGACTTTCATGAAGAGGGGGGGAACAATTATCGAAATTGACCCAGTTTTAGCGTTTTTATCAAACATTTTGTCGACCAAACCACAGCCTCCACGCACATGCATATTTTAATCCATGGTTCATAACGTGCGTGTGTCATCTTAATGATGATGTCACACCAGGTACAGGGCAGCAGGGGCTCTGAGAGTCACAGCAGGTAGTGGCAGGAAGCAGAGCCTTGCTACTACTAGCCGATGAGTGAATGAATGAAAATGTATCTGTTTCACCTAACACTATTGCTCCGTGATCATAGCCATTCATCTCTAAAGCTAACCACTATTTGTAAACGCTACAACCACGTTACCATATTTGTAATAATGTAAATCATTGTGTTGTTGTACATATTGTGTATATAACGTTAGTAGCTAAGTTAGCTAGCTTGGTAGCCAGTATTCTCGAAACTCCTAACATGCCTCGATTTAAAATGGTTCTCTCCTCTTTGTACCTTTGTCCTCAAAAGTATTCTGCCAGGGAACTTATGGACACGACAATAGTAGTAGTTATAAGGTGTTTGAGCTTGTAATGTTAACGTTAGTTAGCTAATAGCTATCGTGGTAGCCCGTTTCGTGACTGTGATGCACCGAGTGCTATCCGAAGGGCTACTATCGTATCAACATGCCGTGACGTGTAGCTTGCTAGCCGGCATGATGCGTGTGCAGTGCTTTGCCCCACAGGTCTGAGAAGAGGACCTGCACATTTTACTCGTTCCCAAAACTCTTTTACATGCCCCGATTTAAAATGGTTCACGACAGTAGCCATAATGCTAACGTTAGCGGGGTAACGTTAGCCAGAGCCATATAGCCAGTAGTACTATGACCCGGACGGGGCTCAGGCATAAGTTGCCTGGAGTGACGTCACGGTCCTGCTAGCGTCTGATAAGCTTTTTGATTTGCTCCGTACATGTTATTTGTGCGTGGACCTTTTTAACCCTTTCTGAGTGGCATTTCCGGCATCAAATGGAAAAAAATAAATAATGAAATTAGATACCAATGATGTAAACTACCCGAGTAGGGTTTAACCTGCAAGTTGGCCTTTAAGTCCGTGATAAAAGTGTCTTTCAAGGATAAGTGAGCTCCTGCACTGATTATTATAGTTCAATATTCAATATTTGATCACCAAAACCCCCCAAAAAGCATAAAAAGGGGGCCCCCCCGCCCGAAAAGGGCCCCCAAAAACCGAGCTTGAGCACTTCACGTGCTCGGTTGTAACACTCACAGGTATAGTGCCCTTTTCAGCCTTTGAGCACCTGCCCCTCTAAAGTCCTGTGCACGTCCCTGGGTGACGTTGTCACAACCGTTACAATGGTGCCGTGACCCGGATGCCTTGGGTGGAGTGGAGTGAGTTTAAGGAGGGTGAGTGTAACGGATGGTATCGTGAAGCGCAGTCAAGAATGGCTGGGGTGAGTAGCGGTGCCAGGATGGTATCGTGAAGCACAGTCACAAAGGGCTGGGGTGAGTAGCGGTGCTACATCCTCAAAAGACACATAGACACGGTACAAAGAAGTGAATTCACCTCTTGGTATAGCGGTCTGTGTTGTTGCACGTGGCGTGGCAGACCCGTGTTCGAATCTCCCTCGGGGCATCGAAGTTTGAGGTGACGTTGTCACAACCGTTACACACCAATATGAACATAAACTACCCAAACGGTGGTTTCACCTCATGTTGAAAGGGAGGAGGGAGCCTTGGAGCGTTTCTCCAGTTTCTCCAGTATTTTGAAACGTCTTTGGTAAAAATCTTCTAAATCTTGTAGAAGATGACAGAAAGGCAGCCTTTGGTCGAGAAGAAAGGTAAAACAAATTCAGTCAAGCAGTAATTGTGTTTAATAATCGTGATTTAAATATCAATCAAAATAATTGTGATTATAATTATTATGCGTATGGTATGGCAGCCCTAACACATACACACACAACATAGCTAGACCGATAAATCATCAGTTGTTCACATCGGCTCAGTTTTACTCATCAGACCGATGCATTGAATAAAAAAAATAATATATGTTTGCCGATATATATCTGCTCAGTTTTGCTCATCGGACCGATATGAAAATATCACAGATACCAGCCGATACCGATATGGTCACCAATATATAGTAGGCCTACATCCCTAGTAATTACATTACACATTGTATGTGTAACGGATGGTATCGTGAAGCGCAGTCAAGAAGGGCTGGGGTGAGTAGCGGTGCTATGGCCTATGGGTTAAACTCACTCTCACATCCTCAAAAGATGCAAAGATGCATAGATGGATTCACCTCTTGGTATAGCGGTCTGTGTTGCTGCCTGCGGTGTGGGAGACCGGGGTTTGACTCCCACTTGGGGCATTGAAGTTTGAGGTGACGTTGTCACAACTGTTACATATGTATGTAATTTCGGGAATACTTGTTAGTTTTGGGTGAGCAAATAGACTGGATCCAGACCCTTTCATCACCCAGATGCCCGTCGTTTTTTTCTTTGATTCAGTTCATGTTATTCTGAATCACCTGAACTGAATCATATAATTTACCACATTACCTCACAGTTCCCCCTACTTATCCTCTCTCTCTCTCTCTCTCTCTCTCTCTCTCTCTCTCTCTCTCTCTCTCTCTCTCTCTCTCTCTCTCTCTCTCTCTCTCTCCTTCCTCTCCCCCAAAGCGTGAGATACGGCCCCAAGAAGAGCCTGATCAGCAGAGCCACACAGGAGTTCATCTACATCATGAACTGAATCATATCATTCTAATAAGAATGACACAAATGAAGTAGGCGATGCAGGGGCTGGAACCAGGCTAGATAGTGAGCCCAGATGATGTACTTTCCATTATTTACTCTTTTCCAGCAGTTGGGCTCATGTCCACCAGTGAATGAACATAGTGGGCGTAGTAGAGTATACACTGTATACAGGGACAGGGGAATACTATGGTCAGAGGGATTAGGCTACTTCTCTTCAACACTTGGTTAACCAAGTGACCCACTGTACAGATTCAACCCTTATCATATGAACCCTGATGCTAATCTTGTGTGCATTACAGCCACTGGTAAAAGCATGGCATTATAGTTGTATAATTATATACTGCAAAATGGCCTCTTATTCTGTTGCCATAATTAAATGGTAACACTGGGGAATTAAACCGTTTACTGCTCAACGAGATGATATACTGTAGATGGCTGATTGGCATATCAAGGCTAATTGTAATACAATACGGGTTGTGGGTGGTACAAATGTGTGCATTCTTTTTGAACCGATAATTGTATGGAAGGTGTTTATGTGCTCAAATAAAGATTACATAGAAGTATAATGTCAACAACACTGTTGTTCGTGGTAACAGTCTCACACATGAGGCTACCAAACTTCTTCCAAAGCGATGTCCCCATGCTCCCTGTTTTCCCAAAATGTGCTCGCCTACAACTTGAGGGAGGCGCAAGAAGGAATCTTGACCCAATTTCACTCTCTCGCTCTCTCTCTCTCTCTCTCTCTCTCTCTCTCTCTCTCTCTCTCTCTCTCTCTCTCTCTCTCTCTCTCTCTCCCCTCTCCCCCTCTCTCTCTCCTCCTCATTGGGATGAAATATGAAACCTGGTCCATTTCAGCCAAGTTTGTCCCCGAGAGCTCCCAGTTCCTCCAACACAACGGCAACATTGCCTTGCATTACCAATTTCCATTTGGCGTTGTTTTATTTGTAGACCAAACGCAGATTTTGACAATGTGACAGGGAAAGTTGTATGTCTTTTATTATAGGAACTTGCTGCACCGTTTCACGTTTGTATCCCCCTCTCGCATTGACACGTTTGGGGATTTTGTTACTTCAAAACGTATATTGTTCGTCTTACCAGCGTGCGGATTGTAGCCTATATAAGCTGTTCCTGAAAACAACTTTTCTTTTCTTTTTATCTTTTTTTGTGTGTGGAGAAGCATCCATATCCATAGTGCGCATCCATCCGAGAAGCATCCAACTGCAGAGCCGCAGAGCTGCGCTCCAGAGAGAGAGAGAGAGAGAAGAATCTGGAGCAGCCTTGTCCGCATCCTTTGTTGTGTCTGTCCATCATGGGCATCTCTGCTCAGGGAAGATATTCCAAAACTTTCTTTGAGATGTGAGGCGACATTGAGTTAGTATAACTCCTGTTGAGAGTATTTTTTTTCTCTCAAAGGAATAAAAACATGTTTTTCTTCTGTGGGGAAAATATGGCCAGGTGTTTTATGAACATGCATTTTGTCCTAGTTTTGCTCGGATTATTTTTGCTCTCGTCGTCACCTACTGCGAGATCAGAGCCAGAGGTTCAGGACGAACTGGAAGAGGAGGAAGAGAGTTCCTGTCAAGGGGCTTTTGACCTGTATTTTGTTTTAGACAAGTAAGTGATGCTGCCAAGTTGGCAGCAGTCTAATTAATTATTCATCGAGGACTAAGTAATGTCTAATTCCACAACTGTCCTATACGAATTGGCAACATACCAATTAATTGTATTGTTGCTGTTGTTGTTTATATCGCATCCTTTACTAGCCTATTCTTTGCATTATGCCAGTTTTGTGTCTTTATAACAGGCATTTTATAATACCATCTGTTCTTCAAATATCTGCTTTCGATTTATTCTCAAAGGCTGACATGAGTGATCTCATAGGTCAAAATGTACGTCTAAACATTTTTTATTTGAGGAAAAATAAATGTGTTTACCCGTGTGTGTGACGTGTGTGTATGTGTGTGTGTGTGTGTGTGTGTGCGTGCGTGTGTGTGTGTGTGTGGCATCCGCGCGTGCCTTCATGCGTGTGCGCTTCGCGCGCTTGTGTGATGACGCGCGGAAGGAGGCTGTGACTCGCAAGCTGCAGTTTGCTGAATAAGCAGGAACGATGAATCGATTATTTAGAACCTCTCTATCAAAATGCTCCCTTTTCCCCCTTTGTTCCCGGACCAGGACTAGACTAATACATGTCTACACAGACTAAAACCCACTTTCTATCTCCTTTAGTAATTTTTTTGTTTTTGCACTGAAAGCCCCTAAACTACAGGCCCATCATCACTCAGAGCCTCAGAGGGGACTTTTTTCTCTCCCTCAGCCATAATTCCAAGGGGCTTTTTTTGCTCCTTACCAGTGACCATTTTATGCATTTCCTTTTTGTCCACCCACATAGGAAAAATGTTGTGGTTCTTACATAATGTGGACCTCAGCACTCAGCAGCAAGGGGTTCAGGCAGAGCAGAAAGCCTGAGAGCTTTTTAATAGAGGCAGGAGAACCATTTGTGCGCACACACACATTTTCTCTCTCCTGATATGAATTATCACCGCTTAAACTTTTAAAGTAAACTAAATTAGGTTTACGTAATGGTCATGTAATTGGGACATGTGACTCAACAACAGGAGCAATCTTACTTATTTTTTCCATGACTAATGTGTGACTGGCCGGCCCATCTGAATTCGGTCTTTATAGGTCTATCGCTGGAGCGAATACTGAGAGATCTCATGCAGCTGTAAGCATCTCCACGGAGCCAATGACTAAAATCCTCAGATGTGGGGCCCGCTGCAGAGCTGGCTCATATTGACCGTATTCACACGGCGGCCATTTTGCTCTTATGTCACGGCTCAGGTTGGGATTCCTTTTCCGAGTATAAATCCCAACCTGAGCGTGACGTAAGAGCAAAATGGCAAATACGTTGAATAGACCGGTGACAAATGACATGCTGCAAAATAGCCAAAACAAAATCATCATGCTAGTATTGTTAGCTGGCCCTGAATTTGGAGTGCTTTCTGTGGGTTGAGTAGGCTAGTGAGGTTCTTCCCTTGGTATGGTATGATGATAATTTCAGTTTTACCACAGTAAAACTTTACCACAGTTTTGCCGGCCATTGTATGAATAATTTACCATAGCATTGCCATGGGAAAAGTCACCAATTAAATCATACCATACCATCCGCGAGGGTTGCATCAGTTGTTGGACTTCAAACAAGGGGAAACTCATTAGCGCGACCCCTCTCCGTCGCTCCCCTCAGGCCCACACCGGCTGCTTTTACGGGCCACAGCCTGGACTTGTGTTCTGGTCCACACACACATGGAAGAGGTAAAGAGCTTAGCATGGGATGGACGCAGCATGCAGAGGATGATGGTTCATTAAAGGGTTAGACGCACTGCGTTAGGGTTAAGCCTAAGTTATACTCGAACGTGAAACTGCCGGCGGTCACGGCGTAGGCCCAGGAACCCTACACACACCTATCCCAAAATGTAACCATACCTACCCATCGGGTGGGCGAAGCCAAAGACACTGAAACGAAGGAGTTCTGAATTGTCAGTGTTAGCCGTGATCCACATTCATTGGTTCATTGGATTCTAATTGGACACAGTTCTGAAACAGGAAGTCTGAATCCATTTTGGTAGTTTTTTCTTCTTCCGATATCACAATAATGTGATCGTTTGAGTATGTACAGTACCAATGTCCTTGTCCCTCATCTTAATGAGGTGATCTATCAGGGACTCTATCATGAGGTACAGCCTACCACGTTCTGGCAGAGGTGTGGACCCGAGTCCCTCAGTCACATGACTTGGACTCGAGTCACTCAGTCACATGACTTGGACTCGAGTCACTCAGTCACATGACTTGGACTCGAGTTGGACATGAGACTTCAGACTCGACTTGACAAAATCATGAAAGACTCGCAACTCGATTTTAACACCAGTGACTTCAGAGAGTGTGACTTCACTCTGACTTGAGCCTCATGACTAGAAATACTTGATACTCTCCCCCAAGCCCCAATTGTATGCCATAAAAGACAGAGCAGGAAGTTGTGCGTCAGTGCAGAATGATTTTATATATATAATTTGATAATCTACAAACTATTACTGTTGGCTTTAACATGTTGAAATGGTATTAAGGACTTGTTTAGGACTCCGACTTGCGACTTGACTTCGGAATTGCCCGTCTTGACCTGCTGGGACTCTGCATTTTGGCTCACATTTGACATGCTTTGTCTTTGACTGTAAGAAGAGTTCTTGGGGTTCAGCATGTGAAGAACAAAACTCTAGGCCTGTAATGAGACCCACAACGCTGTCATGGAGACTCTGGGAGACGGAGGCTCAGCTGAAAACAGGCGACACTCTAAGAATCTGTATGAGTTTTGTGATGTGTAATTAAACCATGTCACCACCTTCAGACAGCCGCTCCCCTCTCTCTATTAACACAGCTCTGAGGCAATCTGCCCTCAGTTCCTATGACATCATATCCCTAAATCTACTGTGAAGTCAGAGCTATGTTGTGGTGGCCTACATGGTATAATATAGAGCCCAATAAAGCATACAACGGTATAGGAATCAGTGGTTCTTCCACTCCTATGCAACCCACACACAAAAGTAACATTAAGAAAGACTTGTGCAGCTGATTCAGGGCCATCAAAGTGATATAGTGAACGAACTCGATTCTTTTTTTGATCCACTTTTTCTCCTCTTTTTCTATTTTTTCTCCCATCCCAATTACCCGCTGTGCCAATTCTTCCCTCCCCTGTCTTGAACGTTGCTCGCATATGCCCCCCACTGGCCGGTTATAGGGAGGATAGAAGCCTTGCATCACGTGTACCCTCCGATACACGAGGAGGCAGCCTGTCACATCTTTTCACCTGCCAGTGCGGACTCTCATTGGCGAGGTGTAACGTGTGGGAGGCTCACACTACCCCCGCCATTTCCTGTCTCTGCTGTGCAGGCGTCCCCAACCGACCTGTAGGAGTCGCTGTCCACAACGTCCAGATTACCACCCATCGACTTCCACCCGCTGACTCTGCCAATGAGTTAGTACTGTATGACGACTGGCCCAAGCCGGAGGCAACGCCGACAGCCGGAGTCGAACCCGGTGTCTCTTGCGTTGGTGACGAGCGCAATGTCCGCTGCGCCACCCAGCCGCCTAACGAACTCGATTCTTGTACCGGATCTCCTCTCTGGTAAACAAGAATACCCTGAAGACTCTGGCAGGAGCACTCATTCAAGGGTACTACGACTATGCTTGCACCTCATGGTACCAAAGCACCTCAAAGGTTACAGATTACAAACATCACAAAACAAACTGGTCAGACTACTACTTTTTTTATTTAACCTTTATTTGACCAGGTAGTCACTTGAGATCAAAGATCTCTTTTTCGAGCAAGACCTGGCCAAAATGGCAGCAAAACAAAAACAAACATACAAATACACAAAACACAGACAGAGACATAAAAGGCAAAGTGGGGCAAGGGGATACATTTGAGCTGCAGCAAACAAGATTGAATGGGATTGGGGGAGATTGGAGGGTAGGGTAAAAAGGTAGAAAGAGGATGGAAGGTGAGGCTTTGCAGGAGGTTGCTGGGGAGAGAAGTTCAAGTAAAAAATATAATATATAACACCACATTATGCAGTGAAGCATCGACATTCTCCCATCTCATTCTTTAAAATGCCCTTAATTTGAACTTTAAAATCAGATATGGTAGTGAGGGCCTGCAGTTTCAACATTTTTTGAAGTCCATTCCAGGCAGAGGGATCAGAGAACATGAAGGCCCTTTTTTCCAAACTCTGTGCGGGTTCTGGGTACTGAGGCATATGAATAGTCCTGGGATCGTAAGCCGTAAAATGGGTTTGATGAGGTATGAACCGAGGTAAAAAGGGAGCAGTTTCCTCTCTTTTGGCTACTGTGATGATGGTAGTGACAAAAATACCATTTTACCATCGTATTATTTAAGTATAAAAGTGGTACCATGGTGATATAGTACATAACCTTAATGATAATAATGATAAATGATTTATACAATGGGTCTGCATGGTAAAACTGGAATTACCATCTTACTACCAGGCCTACATCGCTCCAGTGGCTTGTGTCGGTGGGATCATCCCTATGTTCCCCGGGTCCTATGTTCCCCGGGTCCTATGTTCCCCGATTGATTGATTAATTGATTGACATTTTTATTCATTTTTATTATTTTATTAATTATTAATGTCCGCCTTGTTTCGAACTGGTTAAGCTTAGGCCCTCTTTCGAAGTTCGTTAAGGTTAGAGTTTGGAATCAGGGCTGGTGGTCTAAAAGGTTCAATCAATCAATCAATCAATCAATCGGGGAACATAGGACCCGGGGAGACATGCTCCTGTGTCGGTGTACAGGCTAAGATACAGTATGGCATTCTGATGATTCAGTCCTGCTGGGCCACAGCCTGCGGTTTTATAGGGAACACAGTGTAATGCTAAGGGGATGGTTTCTAGGAACAGTTTTTGTATGTGTTTCAAAAGTATACCGTTACACATATGGGTAACATATGGGTACCGCTAGCCATAAGCTAGCTCATTACACGTTTAAACATGTGGGTACCGCTAGCCATAAGCTAACTCATTACACTTTTAAACATGTACGTACCGCTAGCCATAAGCTAACTCATTACACTTTTAAACATGTGGGTACTGCTAGCCATAAGCTAGCTCATTAGCTTGCAACTAATAGTTTTAAAGTGGATTGCTAACTGTTATGGTTTGTAACCGACCCCAATCGCACAACACAAGACAGGTATGAGAGTAAGCCAAGAACGGGCATTTATTGAAAACACTCAGAAAAACGGCACTGTCCCTTTAAGGGAGAACACCAATACAGGATAAACAAGAAAGGGAAAAGGCCCAGTGCTCACAGGGTGAGGCCTTGGAACAGGGCGAGGGCTGGAGCTGCATACTGGGACAGAGAAAACAGGGTAAGGCCTAGGAACAAGCATTAATGAATGTTGCTGCTCTGCAGCTTCTCCCGGGATGGTTAGTCTGGGGAAGCAGGTGGGTACATCAGAGCCGCTCTGCAGACTTCTCTCGGCAGATCTCCGAGGTGGGTAAACGGAACCGAGAGGGAGAGAGGGAGTGGGTTAGCTCAGAGTACAATGGGGAACAGAGCAGGTGCAGGAGAGGTGACTAGTCCCAAAAACAGAGTTATCAAAGTGACAGAATCTTCGGTGTATATACACACTGTGAGTAAACGTCCCAAACACTATCCAAGTGAATAATATCTTCGGTGTGTAAACACACAGTGAGTCAACGTCCCAAACACAAATCCACGTGATAAATATCTTCGGTGTGTAAACACACAGTGAGTCAACGTCCCAAACACAAATCCACGTGATAAATATCTTCGGTGTGTAAACACACAGTGAGGCGATGTTAAGGCCAAATATTATCCCAATGAAACAATCCAAAAAGGGCTAACGCTGGGTGAGTGACTGTCTGATAAAAAGCAGGAAATCTTCAGTGTTAAATAAACACACGAAAAACGGAATAGGATCAAAGACAGTCATAAAACTCACCCAGGCGCTGTGCGTAAAGAGCGTTGGAACAGAACGGGGCGAGAGCGTCGCCACGGGGAAAGGGTTGTCCAAGCGGAGGTCTGAGTGGTGCGCGACTGCTTGGAGTACGCGCCGGTACGAAGGGCGCATCTGGCGCGGAGGTCTGAGTGGTGCGCGACTGCTTGGAGTGCGCGCCGGTACGGAGGGCGCATCTGGCGCGGAGGTCTGAGTGGTGCGCGACTGCTTGGAGTGCGCGCCGGTACGGAGGACGCATCTGGAGTGCGTCTGCGCGGAAGAGCGTGCCAGGCTCGGAGGTCTGGATGGTGCGCGTCTGCTTTGAGTACGCGCCGGTACGGAGAGCGCATCTGCTGCGCGGAGGTCTGGAGTGGAGATCTGGATGCGCGCCTGGAGTGAAGAGCGCATCTGCTGCGTGGAGGTCTGGATGCGCGCCTGGAGTGAAGAGCGCATCTGCTGCGTGGAGGTCTGGATGCGCGCCTGGAGTGAAGAGCGCATCTGCTGCGTGGAGGTCTGGATGCGCGCCTGGAGTGAAGAGCGCATCTGCTGCGTGGAGGTCTGGATGCGCGCCTGGAGTGAAGAGCGCATCTGCTGCGTGGAGGTCTGGATGCGCGCCTGGAGTGAAGAGCGCATCTGCTGCGTGGAGGTCTGGATGTGCGTCAGGACGTCTGCTGCGCGGAGGTCTGAAGTGGATCACTGGGATACCTCCCGTGGAAGTCTTAGAGAGCGTAGTCCAGTGTCTCCCTCAGGCAACGGCGACAGGAGGCGAAGGCTGGAGCACATCTCACGCCGGAGATGAAAACAGCATAAACAGACAGAGGACCTCCCGAAGGAGTCTTGGTGATAGAGAATATGATACGGAAACGATACGGCATGTTACGGCACGACCCGACGAGGGACAGAGGGGAAGAGCCAGGTACTTAAAGCCCACAGGGGTGCTAATTAGAATACACATCAGGTGCGGGAGGTAATTGATACTTGAAACTAAAAGTGTGTGTTCGGCACCAGACCAATCAAACACATAATGACAGGTAGTCAAAGGGTGTGGTCTGCTGAAGAGCAAACGAACGCGAGGGTGGGGGCTAGTGAGGTGAGGAGAATGAAATGATAAACAGTAGGCTTAAAGGAAACGAGCGAGTAGGTGAGCAACAGGCTTAAAGGAACAGAGCGAGTTGGTGAGCAGCGGACAAAACCTCACAGTACCCCCCCCTCCACGGGAGCAACCCGGCGACCCAAAAAAAAATACAGACAGAGTGGCAGGGGACAAAAACAAGGCAACAAACAAAAGGTACTGGCCAGGCCAGCAGGGGAAGCCACAACAAAAGTGGGGCAAGCAACTGGGGCAGGGTAGCCGGGGGGTAAACTAGGGAGCTGAGGGGTAACCATGGTAGCTGAGGGGTAACTAGAGGAGCCGAGGGGTAACTAGAGGAGCTGAGGGGCAACCAGAGGAGCTGAGGGGTAACTAGAGGAGCAGAGGGGTAACCATGGTAGCTGAGGGGTAACCAGAGGAGCTGAGGGGTAACCATGGTAGCTGAGGGGTAAGTAGGGTAGCTGAGGGGTAACCAGAGGAGCTGAGGGGCAACTAGAGGAGCTGAGTGGTAACTAAGAGGAGCACCGGGAAAAGGGCTAGCAGAGGGAAGGTTAGCTGCCAGGGCACTGATAGCTACAGGGCCTATGCTAGCTGTACTGCTACATCAACATAGAGGCTGCGCTAGCTGCCGGAGCTAGGCTAGCAGAGGGAAAGGGTAGCTGCCAGGGCACTGATAGCTACAGGGCCTATGCTAGCTGTACTGCTACATCAACATAGAGGCTGCGCTAGCTGCCGGAGCTAGGCTAGCAGAGGGAAAGGGTAGCTGCCAGGGCACTGATAGCTACAGGGCCTATGCTAGCTGTACTGCTACATTAACATAGAGGCTGCGCTAGCTGCCGGAGCTAGGCTGGCAGACAGGGCTGGACCAGCATGAGAGAACAAGCTAGCTGGAAGGACAGTCCTAGCTGTGGGGAACTGACCTTGCTAGCTGAAGGGGCAGTCCTAGCAGTGTGAGAAAAACTGACCTTGCTAGCTGAAAGGCCAGTCCTAGCAGTGGGAATACTGACCTTGCTAGCTGAAAGGGCAGTCCTAGCAGTGGGAAAACTGACCTTGCTAGCAGAAAGGGCAGTCCTAGCAGTGGGAGAAAACTGACATTGCTAGCTGAAAGGGCAGTCCTAGCAGTGGGATAAACTGACCTTGCTAGCTGAAAAGGCAGTCCTAGCAGTGGGAAAAACTGACCTTGCTAGCTGAAAGGGCAGTCCTAGCAGTGGGAAAACTGACCTTGCTAGCTGAAAGGGCAGTCCTAGCAGTGGGAAAGCTACACAAAAAGTGGAGGCCATGCAGAGGGACCGGGTTAGCTGCCTGGGCATGGCTAGCTACAGGGCCTATGCCAGCTGCAAGGGCTGCATTAACATAGAGGCTGTGCTAACAGCCGGGGCTAAGCTAGCAGACTGGGGCCATGCAGAGGGACTGGGTTAGCTGCCTGGGCATGGCTAGCTACAGGGCCTATGCCAGCAGCAAGGGCTGCATTAACATAGAGGCTGTGCTAGCAGCCGGGGCTAAGCTAGCAGACAGGGGCCCTGCTGAGGGACAGGGTTAGCTGCCTGGGCATGGCTAGCTACAGGGCCTATGCCAGCAGCAAGGGCTGCATTAACATAGAGGCTGTGCTAGCAGCCGGGGCAAAGCTAGCAGACAGGGGCCATGCTGGTAGTAGAGGCCTAACAAGCTGCAGGGAAGCCAACAGGGCTAACAGGGAAGCTAACAGGGCTAACAGGGGAGCTAACAGGGCTAACAGGTAAGCTAACAGGGCTAACAGGGGAGCTAACAGGGGAACTAGAGGGAACAAGAAAAAAAAAGGCAAACTCAACATACACCGTCTGTGCTGGCTGGGGTCGTCGATCTGGTCGGGTCGTACTGTTATGGTTTGTAACCGACCCCAATTGCACAACACAAGACAGGTATGAGAGTAAGCCAAGAACGGGCATTTATTGAAAACACTCAGAAAAACGGCACTGTCCCTTTAAGGGAGAACACCAATACAGGATAAACAAGAAAGGGAAAAGGCCCAGTGCCTTTAAGAGGCGAGCTGGCTAAGGGGAAGGCAAAGGGAAGGCTAAAGGAAAACAGGGCCGGGGCAAGGGAAGGCAGGAACAGGGAGGACTAGGAGGACTGGACAGGGAGGACTAGAAGGAACTAGAGAGGGGAGACAGGGACAGAGGCCCGCGGAGGCGGGCTGGGGACAGGGAGGACTGGGAGGACTAGAGTGGGGAAAACAGGGACAAAGGCCCGCGGAGGCGGGCTGGGGAGAGGGAGGACTGGAAGGACTAGATAGGGAGGACTACTGGCACAGAGAAACAGGGTGAGGCCTTGGAACAGGGCGAGGGCTGGAGCTGCATACTGGGACAGAGAAAACAGGGTAAGGCCTAGGAACAAGCATTAATGAATGTTGCTGCTCTGCAGCTTCTCCCGGGATGGTTAGTCTGGGGAAGCAGGTGGGTACATCAGAGCCGCTCTGCAGACTTCTCTCGGCAGATCTCCGAGGTGGGTAAACGGAACCGAGAGGGAGAGAGGGAGTGGGTTAGCTCAGAGTACAATGGGGAACAGAGCAGGTGCAGGAGAGGTGACTAGTCCCAAAAACAGAGTTATCAAAGTGACAGAATCTTCGGTGTATATACACACTGTGAGTAAACGTCCCAAACACTATCCAAGTGAATAATATCTTCGGTGTGTAAACACACAGTGAGTCAACGTCCCAAACACAAATCCACGTGATAAATATCTTCGGTGTGTAAACACACAGTGAGGCGATGTTAAGGCCAAATATTATCCCAATGAAACAATCCAAAAAGGGCTAACGCTGGGTGAGTGACTGTCTGATAAAAAGCAGGAAATCTTCAGTGTTAAATAAACACACGAAAAACGGAATAGGATCAAAGACAGTCATAAAACTCACCCAGGCGCTGTGCGTAAAGAGCGTTGGAACAGAACGGGGCGAGAGCGTCGCCACGGGGAAAGGGTTGTCCAAGCGGAGGTCTGAGTGGTGCGCGACTGCTTGGAGTACGCGCCGGTACGAAGGGCGCATCTGGCGCGGAGGTCTGAGTGGTGCGCGACTGCTTGGAGTGCGCGCCGGTACGGAGGGCGCATCTGGCGCGGAGGTCTGAGTGGTGCGCGACTGCTTGGAGTGCGCGCCGGTACGGAGGACGCATCTGGAGTGCGTCTGCGCGGAAGAGCGTGCCAGGCTCGGAGGTCTGGATGGTGCGCGTCTGCTTTGAGTACGCGCCGGTACGGAGAGCGCATCTGCTGCGCGGAGGTCTGGAGTGGAGATCTGGATGCGCGCCTGGAGTGAAGAGCGCATCTGCTGCGTGGAGGTCTGGATGCGCGCCTGGAGTGAAGAGCGCATCTGCTGCGTGGAGGTCTGGATGCGCGCCTGGAGTGAAGAGCGCATCTGCTGCGTGGAGGTCTGGATGCGCGCCTGGAGTGAAGAGCGCATCTGCTGCGTGGAGGTCTGGATGCACGCCTGGAGTGAAGAGCGCATCTGCTGCATGGAGGTCTGGATGCGCGCCTGGAGTGAAGAGCGCATCTGCTGCGTGGAGGTCTGGATGTGCGTCAGGACGTCTGCTGCGCGGAGGTCTGAAGTGGATCACTGGGATACCTCCCGTGGAAGTCTTGGAGAGCGTAGTCCAGTGTCTCCCTCAGGCAACGGCGACAGGAGGCGAAGGCTGGAGCACATCTCACGCCGGAGATGAAAACAGCATAAACGGACAGAGGACCTCCCGAAGGAGTCTTGGTGATAGAGAATATGATACGGAATGATACGGCATGTTACGGCACGACCCGACGAGGGACAGAGGGGAAGAGCCAGGTACTTAAAGGCCACAGGGGTGCTAATTAGAATACACATCAGGTGCGGGAGGTAATTGATACTTGAAACTAAAAGTGTGTGTTCGGCACCAGACCAATCAAACACATAATGACAGGTAGTCAAAGGGTGTGGTCTGCTGAAGAGCAAACGAACGCGAGGGTGGGGGCTAGTGAGGTGAGGAGAATGAAATGATAAACAGTAGGCTTAAAGGAAACGAGCGAGTAGGTGAGCAACAGGCTTAAAGGAACAGAGCGAGTAGGTGAGCAGTGGACAAAACCTCACACTAACAAGGTTTACAAAGAACCGCTAGAGAGCAAAGAGACCACACAGTTTATATCCCACAGGTGAGCTGGGCTCTTTTTTTGTGTCTTGTTTTTTTCCACTTTGAACCCGCCAAGAGCACCTCGCTCGGACACAAGCCTAACATTCAACCCATGCGGAGCACGGCGACCTCTGTGATGTTTACGAGCTGTTTTAAAGTAGGCTAGATTGAGAGATAAATTAGGAAACTTTTTTTCTCTCCGAAAGAAGAAAGAAGAAAAATAATAGACTATCCTAACTATCCAAACATGCCTTTAGGCTACGTCTCACTCAGACCATGTCTTATAAGTATAGACTGAGGGGCGGCGTTTTCTGCTGATTCAGACGTGGTGGGATATATAACCTGCTGTTTTACAGGGAACATGACGCTAAGGGGGTGGTTTGGGGCCAGTGTTCACACATCACAACAACAACAGCAGCTCTAAAGATGTGACCGGGGCCAAGTATCATCAACCCTCACCTTGTTACAGGATGAAAAATCACTCCGCTTCTGTCGGCCCAAAAAATGCAAACGGTCCAGATGAGGTGAACCATATGGTATTACCGAGAGACGGCTGTTATCCCCCCAAAGCGCTGCGGTTTGAAATATTAACATGGCCTGTGGATTTATGGGTACGAAAAAAACCTGTGAGAAGATGGACGATTTAATATCATAATTACATCAGTGTGTTGTCCACGACAAAATCATTAAAGGGTCAAAAAGAGAGAAATAATCCCTGACAATAACTCTCTCACTCATGACCATTTCGCCCCCCCCCCTCTCTCTCACACTCAATTCAATTCAAAGGAGCTTTATTGACATGGGAAACACATACAACCAACCCCCCCAGTCTCCATGGGAACAGGCAAAATCACTACTTTGTTTGTTTCCAATTTTGTCATCAGAAACCATAACACCGTGGCTGTCACGGTCATGGTGGTGAATCTGTTGTTGTTGTTGTTGATGATGATCTTGTCACGTCGAGAGTTGGCACTCAAGCTGAGAGTGAAGTCACTGCCTCAGAAAGCAGGCCAGCCCAACAGAATCCAAACTACAGCTGGAGTCTATAAATAATTTAAACATGTCAGAACCTTCTCGCTCTGGAATGTCCCCCCCCCCCCCCCTTTCTTTTTCTTTTTTTCTTTCTTTCTTTTCTTCTTTCCATCATACAGGAGGGTGGTATAGCGAGACCATGCCATGGTACCTCTATAAAGGGGAGAAGTAGCTGTTTGGCCCTTGTATTCAGCAGCAGAAGAATGCCTTGTAAAATGTTATCATACCGTACTAGTAGTGTCTCCCAGGGCGTTCAGGGACTAGACAGGGACATACTTTTATTTATTTATTTATTTATTCGGTTGTTGAAAAAAACACAGCATGGGGCGCCCCTGTGGATTAGTAATATGTAATGATCAGCGATCAGTGGGTTGAAGTCCAACTTGTTGGACCTCACTTCACGTAAGCATCTCTCTAGCCACGTGCTCTCCATCTCCACGCTGGTCAATTAGAGTCCCTACTTTATCGCCGCGGCGACAGAGTTGATGGTTGATTTGCCTTGTCGGCGCTCAAAGTTAAAAACACCGTAAGAGGAACAACCTCACGCTAATAGCTTAACACAAACATATCTGTATTGAAAACACAAATTTCGATATCGCAAATTTATAAATGGCCCGTCGTCACCAACGCAAGAGACATCGGGTTCGACTCCGGCTGTCGGCGTTGCCTCCGGCTTGGGCCAGCCGTCATAACTCAATTGGCAGAGTTAGCGGGTGGAAGTCGATGGGTGGTAATCTGGACGTTGTGGACAGCGACTCCTACAGGTCGGTTGGGGACGCCTGCACACCTGTGACCTCAGACTGAACAGTCATGTGACCTCAGACTGAACAGTCATGTGACCTCAGTCTGAACAGTCATCTGACCTCAGTCTGAACAGTCATGTGACCTCAGTCTGAACAGTCATCTGACCTCAGTCTGAACAGTCATGTGACCTCAGACTGAACAGTCATGTGACCTCAGTCTGAACAGTCATGTGACCTCAGACTGAACAGTCATGTGACCTCAGACTGAACAGTCATCTGACCTCAGTCTGAACAGTCATGTGACCTCAGTCTGAACAGTCATATGACCTCAGTCTGAACAGTCATCTGACCTCAGTCTGAACA